>NC_139001.1:5685505-5918005 GCF_964374135.1 Grampus griseus
TAAACTTTAATTTTTGCTCAGATGTCTACAGATGGACTGGGCCATTCTGTTGACCTGAGCTGAGCTGAGCTCAGTGGCTCTACTGAACTCTGCTGGGACCTCTGCAGGGACCACTAGGATGACTGGCTTTGTTGCACGAGGCCCCTCATATTCCTCCAGCAGACTAGCCTGGGCTTGTTAGCATCTCACGATGGCAGGGTTTCGAGAGAAAGGGAATCCCCCAGGCCCCCATAAACGGTATTATCTTTGACACACTCTATTTACTGAAGCTAGTCACGAGGCCAGCCCAGATTCGAGGGCAGGGGAATAGACACTTCTTGATAGGAGAGCCTGCCATGCCATACTGCAAAGGATGTGGACACAGGGGCCATATTTGCAATCAGTTGACCACAGTTTGTGATATAGGGTATGTGTTCAAAACATATAGTTTAATTTTGTTTTTGAATGAATGAATACATTTTCTCAGTGGGCAGCGGGGAGAATTACTGTTCTGTGGATCCTTAAAAAAAAATCCATTGTAGTTCAAATTCCATTAAGTTGAAAATCTTTGCATCCCAGAATATTTTATAAACCTATCTTATTCAAGCAACGTTCAGTGAAACAGAATTCCAGGAAACAACAGCAAAATGATTGGAAAAGTCATTTGGAGTTTTGTTGCTGTTTACAAATGTCAAAACAATTTCAGAGCTGACTTGTCGTGGTCATGCAGCTTTGGGAGTGGCATCTGGTGTATCTGAAACAGGAAGCAAGTCGCTCTAAGGGGTCTATGTTCCAAATTCCTCTTGCTGTCACTGGACGTGGGACTTGCCCTGGACACCTAATTGCTCCAGCCTCCTCCACTGAAAGGCCACAGTGATCTTCACTCACACGAAGTCTGAGCCACCTACTTACCCGAGTTTGTTTCTTGCTATGGGAGCAATGATTCATGCTTTTGAATGAACGAGTCAATTAACAACAAACAGCCCCCTTCTCCCTAACAAAAACAAACAAATAAAATAACCTCTTAGCCTGGAAGGAAGCAAAACAAAGCCTCTTTTTAATTCTGGGTTGAGAAGAGCCATTCTTAGCACGAGACCAAGGCTGAAATTATTAATACAGGACTGCGTAAAACTTAAAAACCAAACTGAACCAAAATAAAACAATAACATCCCCAAACTTCTGAATGGTACAAGATGCTAAACATTTATCAGACCCACAAGAACTGGAGAAAATATTTGAATCATATCTGACAGACAAATCAATAAAAAAAATAACCCAAAGAAAAACCGGTGAAATCTGGAAGGAGAAAATTCACAAAAAAGAAGAAATTCACATGGGTGATAAACTTATGAAAATATGTCCGATGTTACTGATAATTAAATAAATGGAACTTTTTTTAAAAGGAGGTACTTTTCACTTATATTGGAGAGAGAAATGGCTTAGACTTTCTCAGGGAGATGGGATTCTCAGATGAAGACAGGAAAAGTATTAGGAAGATGATAACTTTGTAATAAATGAATTCTGCAATTTGAAAAATAATCATTTTTATCAATTTTATTAAATTTATATTTCTGGTCTTTTGGATACTTTGGATGTGTTTCACTTCCTGTGAAGGTGCCAGTTTAAAATGAATGACAGACACCCATAGCGATGTCTTGTGAAGACAGGATCCTTAGGAGGATTTTGCTTGATTCTGGGTACCAGAGTCTTCACCAAGGTCCTCCGTGGCTGGGCAAGTGTGTGTCCTGCCTGGTGGGTGTCTTTCATTGAGGCCGTGACAAGCCTTGAACCATGTGGCAAAGGGATTATCTCACTGCTGAGCCATCTCGTTTTCTCGTCTCCCAATTTCTGCTGATTTTCTCTCTGTTTCCCATTGTTCTCATTCAGTAGAGATTGTGCTAAAAATATAGTACTTTAAAAAAAGCCTCCTTCTAGCTACTTGGGACTAATTTTTAGCCTTGGCTGTAATGCCATAGCTCAAAGTTCACTTGAAGCAGAAATCAATAGATCACCGTGCAGGCTCCCCACAGTCTGCTCTGCAGAAGGGCTGGTGGAATACTTGACTTGTTTTCACCAAAGTAACCTCTCTTTCTCATTTAGTAATCTTTGTTCATGTGTCAGTGTTACCTGCCACAGTCAATGCATGTTCCTGGACTATGGTGATGGAGGGCTTTGTTTAATCTCTTCATTCCCTTCGGGAAGACAGGGAGTTTTTTGATTCGAGGTCCCAACTGAAAATGGATCCCTCATCCAGGCGGACCATGGTGCATCACATGTAATACCAGCAGACGGTGCCCAGGAGCTGCACTCGGGGCCTCTTATGGCACCCTCGCACCTGGCATGGTCCTGGTATATGGAGGGGGCCCAGTAAACATTTGTTGAATGAATAGTTGATGTTCAAGCATTTCGTGCCCAGTGTTGTGTAGGTCACCTGTTATCTCATCTCAAAATCTGCCTTCAATGCAACAAAGTAAGGACATCTCACAAACAATATTTCAATATTCAGTAAAGATTTAATGAACCCCTAATGGGTTCCAGGCACTGTTCAGTGGTGAGGGTCCCTCCCTGTTCTCAGTCCTTCCATCTACCGAACGGGGAAAACCTTATCAACACTTCAAGAGTGTTATGGTTAGAGGGTGCCCGGCTGTCTAAATACAAATGGTCCCATCTGTCTGACTTGTATGTGTTATTTGGTTTTCTGGTCACACAGGTCTCCTGGCACTGGGCATTTGAACAGGGGGTGTTTTTATATCTCCAGTGACCAAAAGTGGAGAAATGGGTGAACAAGTCTCATATGTACCATCTATGAGAAGATATTTCCTAAGTCCTGGGAGAACCTGGTACACATTTGAGAAACTGGCTACATAATTTGTGCATCCCAGTGCAAAATAAAAATGCAGGGCCCCAGTTCAGAAATGATTAAGAATTTCAAGATGGCAACAGCAGAGCATCCAACCAAGCATGGCCCTCACTTGGGGTCCATGAGCCTATGGTGTTTGGAGCCCTTGTGCACATCATCCTGTCTATTGCTAGTCCATGTGAAGGGAACAGTTCCTGCTTACTGGGGAGTCCTGCAAGGAGATTCGCCATCAATGGGACACACGTTGGGCCTTTGTAATTTATGCTCCAGGGAAGACTGGAGCAGACTTTGAAAGTCCAAATATTTGCAAAGATGGACCTTCAGGGATGTAGAGTCTTGGGTGTCAACAAGTGGGAAGAATGAAAGGCATCTTCCAAACCCCATCTGATCCATTTCGTTCCCTGATGGTGCCCTGACTTAGTTTGGTAGAGAAATGGAGCTTCCTTTTCCTGGCCATAGGACCTGGTTTTGCAGGGACTGCCATGGGTGGTCCTGGGCCAGTCCTGGAGTCCAGGTCTTCATCCTGGAAAAGCAGCCAGAGAGCGATTCAGGACATCCTAGATTTCTGGAGACGTTGAAATCAGATCTCATGCACGGCAGAAGACTATTTTGGAAAGGGGGTACGATCCACAGTGGCTCTCCTAGTCCACTGTATTTCTGAGACTGTCCCTCCAACTATAGGTGGGTCCTTGTTTAGCTGAGATTAGATCTGGCCACATACATCAGAGAAACCCAAATAGAAGAGGTCTGAAACAAGAGAGAAGTTTCTTCCTTTCTTGCGGTTCAGGGGGAGGGAGTCCAGCCCGCGTAGGGGGCTCCATGAGGTCTGGGGAGACATGGATTCCTTCCAAAGCATTGCTCTGCCACCAGAGGATGTAGCCCTCATCCTCATGGGTGAAAACGGCCACCAGACTTTCAGTGCATCTACATTTCAGGCTGCTTAATGGAACAAGAAGTAAAAAGGCTTGGTCTAGCTGTCTTTTAAGAATGTTTCCTGGAAGCTGCCATTCGACACTTCTGTTTACACCTTGCCGACCAGCATTTAGTAACAAGGCCACATCTGGCTGCAGGGGGACCTTGGAAAGAGTCTTTATGTGCAGAGGGTGTTAATGTCTTTAGCGTTAAAAAAGAAAAACAAAACACTTAACACTTCTGTTGGACTCCCCAGTAAGCTACCACGTGTAGTAAGGTTACTATGTGTTCTGGGTTGAATGGTGGCCCCCAAAAGATATGTCCACATTCTCGTCCCCAATACCTATAAATGTGACCTTATTTGGGAAAAGGGTCTTTGCAGGTATAAAGTTCAGGATCCTGAGATATCATCCTGGATTAACTGGGGGAACCTAAATACAATAAGTCTCCTTATCAGAGGAGAACACAAAGGGAAGGCCAGGTGAAGATGGAGACAGAGGTTGGAGTGAGGCAGCCACAAGCCAAGGGATGCCTGGAGCTGCCAGCAGCTGGGCAAGACAAGGAAAGATTCTCCTCCAGTGCCTTCCTAGGGAGTGTGGCCCTGCTGACACCCTGATTTGAACTTCTGGCTTCTAGAACTGTAAGAGAGTACATTTGTGTTGTAAACCTCCGAGTTTGTGGTCAGCTGTTACAGCAGCTTGAGGAAATGCATGCCCCGTGCACCTTATTTCAGGATGTACCTACTCTTCGATGCTTGGGCTGCGGCTCACCAGCAGATTAGAAGAAAATCTCTGGCTTATTGAAGACCTGGGGTGTAGATGCTAGCTTTGGAAATCTTCTTCCTGGCTGTTACTCCTTGTCTGAACCATCCCAGCTCAATTCCATCCCCAGAGGGGACAACAGGGATTCAAGGGGAAATCATGGAACAGAGAGATGGATTCTGTGTGTGGCATCTTCACATTCTCAGTTACCAAGTTCCGTGTGCTTAAGTAAGCCAAATGGCTTCTGTGGGTCTTATTTCAGAAGGGGTGGTGCCTTTGTTAACTGGTGGGATAAGAAAGCTTTCTCTTTTCCAAGGCTGGACCCCATCAGATGCAAAGACAATAGCTGCCCTAGGGTTCTACTCCTCCACACTGCTTGCCCTTGAGTGCGTTCCCCACCGAACTTTCCTTGATGCCCACTAAGGACCTGAGCTGCTAAGTCATCACAGGAATGGAGGTCACTGTGGAACTTGGCGTTCAGTGGTCCTCCTAGGACCGGCTCTCGTTTCTCCCAGGAGGCTCATTCCCACTGGCAGAGCTCTGCTCCCCTTTGCCTGAGACTTTGATCAGAGACCTTGAGTATCCGATCCCAGGGGACAGCTGCCTGCACTTGAGACGACTCTGCTGTGTGGTCCTCAACTACTGTTTGTGAAGTTAAGAGAGGTTTGCGATGAGCAGAATGTGTTGCATGCTGGGAGTAATCGCAGATAGGGTGAAGGTGGCCAAAGCGAGATGTGAGCTTTCCTTGACTGTGAGCTTGACCTTGAGCCTTCCAAAAACCTGTGCTGCCTTTTCTTTCTTCTCCGTTCTAGCCTTGTGCATAAGCCATCTGGTGGTCTGCCCCCTCCCCAACCAGAGCGTTACCTCCAGGAGGGAAGGATGCTTTTTTTTCTTGTTTTTATCTCAAGTACCTCACCTTGTTACAGTAAAAGTGCTTACTGTATGTTGGTTGAACTGAAATAAATGTCTTTGTATCCCCCAGACCTACTAAGTGCAGTGTTTTATATGCGGTAGGGGGTCAATGTTAACCTGATACTCTGACAAGGGTCTTATTGATGAACTGGAATAACAGAGGGCAGTGGCTCCTTGCCCAGGTGTCTCAGGTGAGGTTCCTCTAGAGCCTGATAGAGTTTGGGTGCAGGACGTATCTTGAGGAGGATGATGGGCTCAGGCTGGGCAGAGGGAGAGGTTGAACAGCAACGCAGTTGCAGCGGAGGCCTCAGCTTACCCTACGGGAAGCTCTGGGGCTGGGATGGCATTCAGAGTTGTCCTGAATCGAACCCATGGGCTGAGCCTTGTACCTTTGCATCCACTAGTCATTGGATGCAGGCTGTCCTCAGGAAGGAGTGTGACCTTGATCTCAGCAGCTCCGGGCAGCTGGGGGAGATTTCCATAGAGGGACTCGGCAGTGAGTCATTATCAGCCATGACTTCAGCTGCTGGGGGAAGGAAGGCCCCAGTCCTGAAGGGGGATCAGGGTGTCCCATCACAGGATCCGCTACGGTCCACCCCACATGCTGAAGCCACGTGTTTCATATAACCACGTTACCAATCTGGGAACAGCTCCTCTGGGATCTTGGTTGGTCTGACTTCCAGGGGAGTCTCAGAAGAGGAAGGTTAGTGGGACAGACAATACCCACCTTGCTGTGGCTGGTCTTGAGGCCTCCACTGATACTCATCATGATACTCAACTGTTCTACTCCCATTAGGAAGTGCCCTACCCTAGGACGGCGCCTCTGTTTGTCTGCATGGTTCACCTGCAGAGGGTGACCGAGACACACATCTCTAAGTGCGTTGAACCCTGGTCCCCATGCTCTGCTTAGGCCATGGCTGCTGGGCTTGTCCATTTACCACCAAGCTTTGGCAGGGAAATACCAGAGGATTGCTCGGCTGCCAAGCATATTCTTCTCTTAAACCTACTGTGTGACGGTAAACCAGCCTCCTGCTGACTGTGAAGACCAGGGCCATTATGAAGACTCCTCTCCTTGCTTGCTGCTTTCTTGTCACAAAGACCTGGAAGAGAAGGGGCAGCTGGATCTTAAAGCTTAATAGGACTCTTGCTGTGTTTCTTGGTAGAAGCTTTTCACCTAGGAGAACCAGGACCTCTACACTCACAGATCCTAAAATTATGAAGAAGGAAACACATATTCCCCCAAGTGGGTCACTGGGAATGATGGTAAGTGGAGCTACTCCTAGTTGTACGTATTGGTTCCTGAAGCTGCATGGTCTACCTACCGGGGATACGTTACCATATAATGCTTGTTGTTTAAGGGTGGATATTGAATCCAGGAAGATGGAGTCCCATCCTTGAAAGGTATCATCTCCAAGATGGAACCTCAGCTTCACCCTACAAAGGCCATTCTACCTTCTCTCAGGCCAGGAGGCTCTGGGTGATGCTATACAGGATAGGACCATTGGATCCTATGGTACTGGGCCCTCCTTTGCTTTAACATACAGCCTTTGGTTCAGAGTGATGGAGTGTAGTGTCTTATATAGATGGATTGAACATTTCCAAGTCCCCAGACAATGTTGGCTGAGGCCTTGCAGGTAATGGCAAACACATACCGAATTCATGTCAACTGCAGTCAAGACAAATGCCTATCCAGAGTGTCAGGGTCTCAGTGTAATCAACTTACCCCCAGACGGTTGGTGGGACTGAAATGGTGCCCCATCAGGGGCTCAGCGTTGGTTTCTGTTGCTGGCAGATTTGGTGGCTGCACAGGCTGGATGAAACAGCTGTTGAGTCATGCATCGCCTCCATTTCTGTCACTGCTGCCATTCCTTTTGTGAACCCATTGGGCCGGTGCTGGGGTGGCTAATGACAGAGGCTGGCTGACTTTAACTGGCTGAGTTATCCCTCTGCTGGGCTGTTTAGTGCCTTTTCTATGTGGGGTGCTCTCTGGTGGGCGTTAGCATGGGACCCAAAGATCTTCACACTCCTTGTGCACTTCCATTGGCCCATCTACGTGCTTCTAGCCCAGATGTTGACCATATTGATGGTCAACAGCACAAGAACAGCTTTTAAGTAAGTGTTTAAATAAGCATCAGCTCTACTCTTTCAGGCAAAATCTCAGGCTGCTGTTGCTGGGGGAAGCGTGGCAAGTGCTTGGTGAAGAGACACACAGGAAGGAAGAGGGGCCCCTGTGAGACTGAGGAACGCAGCACCTCATCTGGAAATTCTCTTCCCAATAAAACAAGCAAAAACACAAAGACACAATGAGCAGTGCATCGAATTACTCTGTTCCACCCAGGGTTCTTGAAGGTGAGGAAGACCAGAGACAGCCAGTCTTCCTCCGAGCCCTCATGGGGGAGGAGTGAAACTCCCCAGGTTTGCATGCTATGTAGGTCTGTGCAGCAGCCTTCAGGGTTCAGGAATCCAAAGCTCTGGAAACGTCTGTGGCGAAGACTTGGAGGCTGTACTTAAATTGTGAACATCAAGCACCTGAGAGAGAGAGAGAGAGAGCAAGAGTGAGAAGGAAAGGGCTATATCTGTATTAAATTCTTGGTGCGAGGACGCTCAGAAGGACACCATAATTTAAATAGAGTTAGAAGGAGGGACTCGGAAGAGGATCTGCTTGGCAGGAGCTGGGTGGGGGGATTTCTTTTGTTAAGAATTTGCCCTCTGTCTTGGCCATTATCATACTTAGATGAGATGTTTAACGTATACCCTTCTTGCAATACTAATCCTTTCTGCAATCTTGGCAACACTTTGCGTTCAGGGGACTCCTTCAGGAAACATTAATTGATAATAATATCTATCTATCTTTTATAATAATATTTATCTTATTTTTTTGGGGGGGGTGGCACGCGGGCCTCTCACTGTTGTGGCCTCTCCCGCTGCGGAGCACAGGCTCCGGACGCGCAGGCTCAGCGGCCATGGCTCACGGGCCCAGCCGCTCCGCGGCATGAGGGATCCTCCCGGACCGGGGCACGAACCCGTGTCCCCTGCATCGGCAGGCAGACCCTCAACCACTGCGCCACCAGGGAAGCCTCAATATTTAACTTTTATTGAGCACTTTCGTAATGCCACTGGGCTAAGCACACAGTGTCACGATGAATTCCCATAGCAACCCTGAGACCAAGCACCATTATCTCTAGTTTAGTTGAGAAAATGAAGGTTTGGAGAAGTCAAAAATTAGCTCATAGGGCTGGGGAGTAACAGAGCTGGGATCTGAACCCAGATCTTGGGATAAGGGGGAGGGTCCTGATCAGGGGGCCCTCACTGGCAAGTAGGGTCGAGATTCAATTTCCCAGAGTGGGCAGAAGAGGGAGGAATGTCCTGCTAGGGGGGAACTCACATGAGTCTTTCCCTGGCTGGGCTTTTTATGTGTTGCACTAAGTATGGCCTCTCATTTAATTTTTCGTTAACAGTGGGTGATCGTGCTTTTAGAGTTGTGTCACTTCCAGAACCATCAAGCAGTGACATCAACACTGATGGTCCAGTCTATTTGTTTTGGTCAGATAAGGACTTTTTCTCCAATGATGTGTTCTCAGAACAATAACTTCACATCACACACAATGCCTGACTTTAAAAAGCTTTTGCAAGTGATCTAATACACAACTGACTTATAAGGCTCTCTTAATCCTACAAACTGAAAACTTTGGTGCATAAATCCTCAAGAATGACCTTGGTCTCAAATGGTGAAAGATTCCCGTTTGCTGATCATCTTTCTAGGTCTAGTTTACCTGTGCTATCTATTGGGCTTTGCTTTCACTCTGAGTCATGTCTTCTTCTATTCCTCTCTAGAATACTCTAGAATAGAGGAAGTGTCCTTGGATCACCAACTCTTTAATTGTACATTAGACCTGGAATATGTTTTTCCTTCTAAGTGATTCATTTATTTCAAATTATGTCTCTGCTTTCTAATCCATTTTCAACAAACTCATCCAGATTTGGTCACCTCAAAGATCTGTGCAAATTCCCAGGTTTTGGGGAAGAGAAATAAGAAGAAACTAAAACTAATAAAATCTGAGCCTGTGCCCTGATCACGCCCTCCTTGGTGTTCCCAGGGCCCGGGGTGCCCGGCCCCATGTCAGCCGTTACTTCACTGCTTCATAACCAGCGTCTGTCTGGATGTTTTCCCCATGCGTCTCTGGTCTAGCAGTGGGGATGCAAGAAGTTCTGTACAATTTGCTGAATGGAGCAATGAATCTAGTAGGCAGGGCTGAATTATGAAGAGGAAAGATGTGAAATATGGGCAAGGTGAGTATTAGCCTGATCAAAGAGTTTGAAAGATGTGGAAGACCTACGGGTACATGCATAGAAATGAGGGAATATCAGACGAGACACAGCCTTTACAGCAGAATGATGATCTCCTCAGAGGGAATTTATCTAGAAGACTTGCTCTTGGCTCCAGTATAATTCTGGGTTAAGTTACAACCAAAATTTCCACATCAAAACACAAAGCTGTGCCACATCTTCTTTATCCATTCATCCGATGATGGGCACTTAGGTTGCTTCCATCTCTGGGCTATTGTAAATAGAGCTGCAATGAACATTGTGGTACATGACGCTTTTTGAATTATGGTTTTCTCAGGATATGTGGGGAGGGGGAAGGGTAAGCTGTGACAAAGTGAGAGAGTGGCATGGACATATATACACTACCAAACGTAAAATAGATAGCTAGTGGGAAGCAGCCTCACAGCACAGGGAGATCAGCTGGGTGGTTTGTGACCGCCTAGAGGGGTGGGATAGGGAGGGTGGGAGGGAGGGAGACGCAAGAGGGAAGAGATATGGGAACATATGTATATGTATAACTGATTCACTTTGTTATAAAGCAGAAACTAACACACCATTGTAAAGCAATTATACTTCTATAAAGATGTAAAAAAAAAAACCCCACAAAGCTGTGAATGATAAAGTCTTAATGTTTGGAAAGCACTCTGGTTTTTACGGCTCTCTCAGAAGCGTGATTTCTTTTGAGCTTCTCAAAAAATGTCATGATTCCTTTTTAAGGATGGAGAAACTGAGACAGGAGGGGTTAAGTCAGAAGCCCTAAGTCACTTGTTTAGTTGGTTGGGGTGCAGCTGGGTCTAGAACAGTCTGATGATTGTTTTCACTGCTTGAGAAAACTGGACACCAAGGGGGTCTGCCTCACCACCCTGACTTGCATGAGAATTACAAGAAAGCGTATTTATTGGAAAGCTCTGCTACTCTTCTAGGGAAAACCACTTCTGAAGGGCTTCGTAAAAGGAAACGTAATGGGGGCAATTATCTTCCTCTCAATGGCCCCAGACATCTGCAGGGCTGGTGGGCCTGGGATCCCGGTGACGGTAGGGAAGCAAGGTCTCTGAGCCACTCTCAGCCCCAGGGCGGGCGTGTGAATCACTGGGCAGGTGGCCTGAGCACAACTTGCCGTCCTGGCAGCTCTGCTTTTCCCCGTTTCAGCATTCTGTTGTTCCCTGCCTGTGGGCCAACGTTCCCTGCAGGATGTGAAGGGAGGTCAGGAAACATGCTTTGACTGTCGGTTTCATTGCTGTTTCTCATGGAACCTTACATGGCATCACCCAGGAAAGCAACCCCCGTGTTTTTCCTCCACAGCAAATACCACCACTCCCGGGAGTTTTGAGGAGTCATTTCGTTTCGGTGTTTGATTTGTAAAAACCCTTTTCAGTCTCCCGTGTTTCCCTTCTTTGCTCTGCCAAGGTCTTTCTTTCTAGTGGTTGAACTGTATGTTAATTTCCCTCCCTTTCTTCATCCACTCCTGTTCATTCTGGGTTGTAACATAGCGATGAAAACACGGTTAAGCTGTAACACGTGCCCGTGGTAACATGTTAACGTGTAGGGAAGGATGTTTGTGAAAAGTGGGGGTGGAGCTCAGTTTTGTGGGGTCTGAAGTTTAGACAATTCCAGGGCCCCTCTTTAAGAAGAAAAACTTTGGCAGCTCTCACAAAAGCATAGGTCCTTAGGAGCACATTGGGACCCCCATCCCCTCTCCCAGGGCCTTGAAAGGGGGCTGTGCTGAGGGTTCCTAAGCTTGAGTCTTCACAAAGAATCCAGGCCTCAGGAATAAAAAATTCCTCCCACCCAGCACACTGCACCCTGGTGTCTCCTGCCCCGGTCACTGTGACCGATTCCATTGCATCACTCCAGAAAACGTCTATGCAAGCCCAGTGTAGGTGAGAGTATCAGTTTTGAGCAATTTCCAATATTTTTAAGGGGTGTATGGTACGCAGTGCATGCCTGACACCCCACCCCTGCCCACCAACCAGCACCTCTAAGGATGACTGAGCATGACGGGGAAGTTGTTCTGTGTGGTGTATCTTCCCACGACCAGGGGTGGTCGGACAGTCTGGGGTCTGTTACCATCTGTGGCAGCCGAGATAGAGGGAGGCGCTCAAAAGGCTTATTGGGGACAAACAACTGCGAAAAGAGAGGTAGGGGCACTGGGGGGAAAGCTCTCAGCCCACGCACCGTGCAGACCCTACAAAGTCCCTGCCTGTCTGGAAGACCCGGAGCAGACCTGCCCGTTAGGGGAGGCCCTCGTTGGTGGAAATGGCCAAGCTCCCCTACCCCCCAGTCATTGGCTGGACCACCCTGGGAGACTTTGACCTTGGCATAGCTGCAGTGTCCCCTGACCACTCCCCCCAGTGGGCAGCGAGTCCTAAAAGCCCCAGGCAGTTAGAGAGATTTTCTTGGTCTCAGTTTCTTTACCTTTAATAACGTTTTTACTTGGTTGTGGAAATATTAAATAATAATGATTGTTATGTAGTGTCCACTCCCAAATTCATATATTGAAGTCCTAACCCCCAGTACCTCAGAGTGTGACTGGATTTGGAAATGGGGTCTTTAAAGAGGTAATTAAGGTTAAATGAGGTCATATGGGTGGGGCGTAACCCAGTATGACCGGTGTCCTTGTAAGAGGAGGAGATTAGGACACAGACATGCACAGAAAGCAGACCACGTGAGGACACAGCAAGAAGACAGCCGTCTGCAAGCCAAAGAGGGAGGCCTCAGAAGGAACGAACCCTGCCCATGCCTTGATCTTGGATTTCAAGCCTCCAGAACTGTGAGGAAATACAGCCGCCTACTGTATTTTGTTTCAGTAGCCCTAGCAAAGTAATACAATGATGGATTCCATTAAGTTGTATTTTTACCAAAGAAGTCCCCCTCCCCAGACAATTTAAGCACCGCCCAGTTGTACCACATTTCAGACGGGGCCCACCCTGGCCACCCGCATTGTATTTAGTTCCTGTTCTGGGGAGAGGGGAGGGGGAGTTTGTCCTCTTCCAACACCTGGAGGTGTCTTTAGACACCTTTCCATACAACAGAGGGAGTAAGTTCCTCTAATGAGGTTTTCCCCAGAGTATTCTGACCTATTACTATTGCTATGATTATCAGTGTCATTATTAATCCGGGCAATGGCTAGCATGTGTGTAGGACCTTAGGATTTCTGCATGGTTTGCCCAAGGAGTATCTTCTCTGTACACCACTCCCCACACTTGCAGGGCAGGTATGGCAAGCAGCACCTGGCCCACCTCTCTGAGTCCAAGGTCACAGGGCTGCCCAGGGGTTACTGTTGTGGGAGATGCGCAGGGGTCTTCTGACTTGGTCCCCTGCTCTCCCCGCCCCACTTCTAACAAAGGCTCTTTTTGCTTCGTGGACCAGCCATGTGGACACAGCTTAACCAGGGTCTAGCCATGGAGCGCCAGAGGCCCTGGTATATCCCAGGCAGCTGTTTTTTCATGGGTTGCTCTCTAAGGGGGAAGGAGAGGGGAGGGGCTGAGTGAGGGCTCAGGTGGGGACAGGGCAGGAGGGGAATGTGGGGTCCCTTCTCTTCCCCAGCTCAGCCCCACGGGCCACATTTGAGCCACAAGGGATGATGTTGAAGGCACTGCTCCCCAGGGGCCTGAGTTGTGGAGGCAAAGCAGTGCTGCTGAGGGGCCCCCAGGACACCCTCCCTGTCTTTGAGGACATGTGATTCCTATCAGAGGGACTCCTCGGGTGGCCTTGGTGCCCTGGGGTTGGGGTCGTCACTGGGGTCAGTGTTCACATGCGGCATCCCAGTGGCCAGATGCCTGCGGAGGACCCCTGGGGTGGAAAGCAGCACCCCGAGCACAGAGCCCTGGGGCTCCCAGAAGTGGGGGAGGGAAGTTTGGAGGAGGGGCTGGGATCCGGAGCCAGGGCTCTCGGGAGGAGTGGGGGGCCTTTGCGAGCTTCACTTTGCTGTCGGTTTGGTTGATTTTCGGCTGCCTGCCAGTGAGGTCCTGGAGCTCAGGTTATATTGTCAACTGGCTGGTCCCAACGGGCAAGTCAGGCGATCAGAAGGGGGACACTTCTCACTCTTATTAACCGAGAACATCTGAAAGTCACAAACAAACTTCTTTCTCCAGGAGTCTTGGAAAAGAGGGTGAGCCTTCGTAGGAAGGAAAGATGTTGCCAGGCATCTCCCGAGTCACCGCCCCATGTGGGGTCCAGACTCGCAGCTGGGGAAGGAGAAGGAAATCCTCCCCGGCTTTTCTGACCTTCTTTCAAAAGTAGGTTCCTCCGGGGCTTCCCTGGTGGCGCAGTGGTTGAGAGTCCGCCTGCCGATGCCGGGGACACGGGTTTGAGCCCCGGTCTGGGAAGATCCCACATGCCGCAGAGCGGCTGGGCCCGTGAGCCATGGCCGCTGAGCCTGCGCATCCGGAGCCTGTGCTCCGCAACGCGAGAGGCCACAACAGTGAGAGGCCTGCGTACCGCGCTGAAGAGTGGCCCCCGCTCGCCGCAACTAGAGAAAGCCCTCATGCAGAAACAAAGACCCAACACAGCCAAAAATAAATAAATAAATAAAAAAGCAGTTAAAAAAAATAAATAAAAAGTAGGTTCCTCTGTGGCCCAGCTCCTGTGGGATTACGACATCCCTAGGATGATCTTTTCTATAATTTACCCTCAGCTTTGTTATGGACGATCACGTGGATACACAGAAGGATCTGAAGGAGAGATGCTTCACAGGAAACGGAAGCTCTGTTCCTCCCGCTGCAGGTCACCTGCATGTGCAATTAGCATTTAAAATCTCTGGTGGGTCCTTCCTCCTTATTAGAGTCCAACCTTACGTCCTGTTTCTTTTTTTTTTTTTTGCGGTACGCGGGCCTCTCACAGTTGTGGCCTCTCCCGTTGTGGAGCACAGGCTCCAGATGCACAGGCTCAGCGGCCATGGCTCACGGGCCCAGCCGCTCCGCGGCACGTGGGATCTTCCCGGACCGGGGCACGAACCCGTGTCCCCTGCATCGGCAGGCAGACTCTCAACCACTGCACCACCAGGGAAACCCTGTCCTATTTCTTAATTTAATCTTCACCCCTGAAAACCAGCGCTGGAGGTGATGTTAAGCTTTCCCTGGAGTTAACTGAAACCCAGCCCCGGGCCGGACGAGGGAATAACGTGGTGGGCTTGGGAGCCCGAAGGCTCACCAGGCAGTGCATCCTGAACACACTGAAATGTTACGAAGAGGATTTATTCTTGTAAAATATGCAAGAGGATGTTTTGTAAACATTTATGAAATAGCCAGGATTTCCTTCTCTTTTCCCTTTCCTTCCCTCCCTCCCCCTTCCTCCCTCTTCTTGCCTCCCAGCTCCCACCTACAACCCCCTTCTCCGTGATCCACCCTTATACCCGCACACCCCTCCCACCTGTACCTACACCCTCCCACCTGCCCGCACTCCCTCGCACCTGTACACACACCCCCTTCCCACTTGCCCTGGTCTCCCTGGTTCCTGTCCTTTTGTGTCAGCTCTTAACCACGCTCTTTTGTACCCCTGAACCCCGTCTTTGGTGCCACACCCAGATCTGATGGGCTCCCCAATCAGGTTGCATCCACACTGTGGACCACATTGTCCCTGGCTGCTTTGAGATCTGCATGCTAGACCCTTCCCCAAGGCAGGGGCTGTGTCCCGGCCCCAGGACCAGGTGTGGGACAGTGGTCAGTCTGTCCTGGGACTTCTGTGGCAGAGATGACCCAGTTCCATCAGGCTCACATCTTAGAGGTGTTTTAAATCTTGTAATACGTGTCCTGTTCCCAAGGTGGTCTCAGAGCCAGCGGAGCCAGACAGGGGGAGAGTCCTGAGGCTCCCAAGCCCCAGCTTCTGCGTTTTTAAGTAACTGATTCAAGCTGTCAGCCCTGTCCCATTCTCTCTTGCTCACGGGCATTTTTGTCAAACCTAATTATCTTGTTACATCTCTCTTCCACGGTCAAGTCAGCTTTCCAATGGATCCCGTTGCTTATAAAGTGCCTCATTAGCTGCTGCAGCTCAGTTATGGGGCTCTCACTGCTGCTCTGGGTGTGAGTGTGGGCGTGTGACACACACAGGGATGCAGGGCTCTGCAGGGCCAGCCCTGCTCCGTTGGCCTTTCTCCCCTGTGGGGTGCCCCGGGGAGGCAGATGTGGTACCCAAGTGCAGTGAGGGAGGCTGCGGGCCTGTGCTTTACAACCTGCCCCCTTTACAGGGGTTACTGCTTCAGGGAAGCCCTGGAAGTGACCATTTGCTGGATTTTGGGGGGATGAAATACTCCAAAACGCAGCATCACCCTCAAAGTGATGGGAGGTGTGTCATGAGTTTAAAACCACGTTCCTGGTCCTGGGGGCGCTGAGCTCGAAGAGTATCTGGTCACCAAACAGTCCAGCGAGGCTCTGGGGAGGTTCCCTCTGCCTCACGGGATGGTGAGTGCCTGGAATCGTCTTTGTCTTCCCAGCACGGAGCCCCAGGCTCACGAATGAGTGTGCCTGCAGGTGTGGGTGTGTGTGCAGGTGTGAAGGTGTGTGTGCAGGTGTGAGGGGGTATGTGCAGGTGTGAGGGTATGTGTATAGGTGTGAAGCTGTGTGTGCAGGTGTGAGGGTGTGTGTACAAGTTAATGGGGTGTGTGCATGTGTGGGGTGTGTGTGCAGGTGTGAGGGGTGTGTACAGGTGTGAGGGGGTATGTGCAGGTGTGAGGGGTGTGTACAGGTTGATGGGGTGTGTGCATGTGTGGGGTGTGTGTGTGCAGGTGTGAGGGTGTATGTGCAGGTATGAAGGTGTGTGTACAGGTGTAAGGGGTGTGTGCAGGTGTGAGGGATCGTGTGCAAGTGTGAGGGTGCTCACTGAGAAAGGCGTTGGAGATGGGAGCTGGGAGGCAAGAAGAGGGAGCAAGGGGGAGGGAGGGAAGGAGAGGAAAATAAAGAAGGAAATCCAGTCTATTTTATAATTGTTTACAAAACATCCTCTTGCATATTTTACAAAACAAAGCAGGAGCTAAGATGAAGTGGCCCAGGGAGTCTGCTGTGAACGAAGCAAGTGTCGACTGAAGAAAAAATGTACAACATGAGAGTTGTGAGTTAAGTTTTATTTGGGGCAAACTGAGGACTGTTTGAGGTGGGAGGAAGGTCAGCATACATGTGATTTTGCTGGACGGGGAGTACACATAATCGAGCACACACATATATATATATATATACATATATATATATAGTTGTTTTTTTTTTTTTTTGCGGTACGCGGGCCTCTCACTGCTGTAGCCTCTCCCGTTGCGGAGCACAGGCTCTGGACGCGCAGGTTCAGCGGCCATGGCTCACGGGCCCAGCCGCTCCGCGGCATGTGGGATCCTCCTGGCCCGGGGCACGAACCCGCGTCCCCTGCATCGGCAGGCGGACTCTCAACCACTGCGCCACCAGGGAAGCCCTCGAGCGCACATTTTTGCAGAAGGTTGCTACTAGTCTCGTGAAGGTTTCTGCTAGTCACGAGGAGCAGACGTCACCATGAAGGATTTTAGTGCTTTTCTAGATACAAGGAGATGCAAGAACTGGGCTCATAAAATCTCCTCCTGAAAATATCTATCTGAAGACCTGTTCTGCCAGTTCAGAGTGCCTCATTGCTGGTCTCCACCCTGAGCTCCTTTCAGGGGGTGCTGAAAGTCGGTGGTTGCAGCAGCCTGTGATGTAATGCTTGTACAGGCAGGTGGCAAGTACCAATTTGTAGCTGGCGCAAGGGTTCTGGGAACTTTCTCCTGCTGAGTGCTGGCTGTGTCACAGGGCCGGTCAACTGCTCAGAGATCACTGGGGTGCAGCTTTAACAGGATGGCAAAGCGAATCCCGCAGAGAAGGAGGGGGATCTAAGAAAGCCAACAGGTGAGTGAGAACAGATGTTAATGTCAGAGCAGCAGCAGAGATGGGAGGTGGGTGGTGCGGCGGAGTGGGAGCTAAAGATTACAGAGCTAGAGAAATTCAAACCAGGTGGTTCTGAGCCCTGAACCATTTTGTCATTAATGGAGTGATTCAGGCTCCCGGAAGGAGGTGAGCCTGCGGGGAGCCCAGTTCTGTCCTCCTGCGGATAGAGGCTTGGCTGGGTTACCAGAGAACAATGGGACCTCGGGAAGTTTGCCAATACCCCCATGGGTGACACCTCACTGGTGTCTACAAGTGTCGTAAAAGCTCCCCAGGGCTTGTGCACAGAGCTGAGTGTGGGTGAGCAGCCCCCCAATGGCTGGTCCAGAGCCTGCTTGTTTCAGGAGAGCCACAGCTGGGTTCCACCTTTGAGTGGGTCTCATCTGCCCCCAAAACAAGTGCTTGAGGGATTAAAATCCCAGCCAAGGGTGCAGCCTTCTGGTCATGGATCCTCCCCGCCAGACATCTTTACCTGGTCTCCCAGTGCTTGGTCTCTCAGACTTGCCTTCACTAGGAAGTTTTCATCCTTACTGAGATTCACACCTCAACTCCCACCCTCCTCCCAGGACCCCCCAGCCCATGCAGCATCCCTGGCTCCCCTTTGGCGCTGTCACTGGTCCAAAATGCTGCCATTGGCTCCCAGAAGCCTTAGACTCCGCCTCCAAGCTTCACCTGTTTCTCTTTATTTGTCACCTCGGACTTTCTTTCACTACATCGTGCTCTAGGATCTGTCTTATTTTCTCGAATTTTCCACTTGTTTTGCTGCAGAACCTCCTCAAGAAGTTGACTCAGAAAAGGTGCCTGGGAGGAAGTGTTCTGAGTCTTCACTTGACTGAACCTCATGGAAGCAGAGGTAGAATGTGGAGGAACTCTTTTGGGGAGGGAAGGAGAGACCACAGCCTTGTGCATTCAACTTGGGCCCCCTCAGAGAGCTTCTCTCTGTGGGACCATCAGTGCCCTTGCTGTTGACCAGTAAGCAGTGAGCAAAACAGGGCCCAAAGCAGAGTGTAAGGGCAATGCTGGTTGGGGCTAGGTTGGAGGGAGAAGAGCCCTGAGACAGAGACAAAGATGTGATGGTCAGAAGGGAGGAGAGAAAAAGGAGAGTGAAGCTTTAAGGAATCAAGGAGGGAAGAGTTTCATGGGGAAGCAGGTGGTCAGTACTGAGGGTGATTGTAGGCACAATCACTTATGAGTGTTTTTCTGGGCTGCTTGCTTACCTGGGGAGGGAGGACAGTTTGCCTATAACCTTCTTCTTTGCCCACACGAGGCACTCTTGTTATCCTTTGTCATTGTCTTTCATTATCTCTTAACCAGGGTGCTAATCGTCTCTCTTCTCTGTCCTAGGGTATTTCACCTTCACCTTTCCCCTAGCTGACACATAGGAGGTGTAGCATTTCCTTCTTACTTCATCACAAGGAAGCAACCTCATCTTCTCATTATTGTTTCCCAGCCCCCCTGGATCAGAACCCTGCTCTAATGCTTTGTTACTTTCCTGGGGCAGCTGTAACAAAGTACTGCAAACTGGGTACTTTTAAACAACAGGAATGTATCCTTTCACAGTTCAGAAATCAAAGTGTCAGAAGGACCATACTCTCCCTGAAGGCTCTAGGAGAGACTCTATTCCATGCCTTTCTCTTCCCTTCTGGTGTTGCCAGAAGTCCTTGGTGTTCTGGCTTGTAGATTCATCACTCAAATCTCTGCCTCTGTCATCACATGGACATTAACCAGATTGGATTACGGCCCACCTAATCCTAATTCCAATGGAGTATGACCTTGTTTTAATAATTACATCTTCAAAGGTCCTATTTTCAAATAAGGTCACATTCACAGACACTGGAGGTTAGGACTACGAAATATCTTTTGCGGGGACACAATTCAACCCACAGCAGACACCTCTTTTGTTCAAGTGGATGGAGTGTCTCCATTGCTGTCTGCAGCCAGCCCCTCTCATCCACTGCATCTCTTCCCTTTCACTTCTCAAGAAATTCCTTCCTGTTATTATCCCATTTCTCCCTGTCTATTGGATAATTCTTATCAAAATGAAAACACGGTATAATATGTCTCATCTTAAAACAAAGAGAAAGAAAATAAAAATCATACCCCACATTCCTCCTCCTCTTACCCACCCCAGTTCTCAGCTGCTCTTTATTCTCTTCCTCTTCAAAAGAGCTGTCTCCTTCCTCACTTCCCATTCTCTTCTCCACACACACCAGTTGTGTTTTCAACCTACTGCTCCACCAAAACCACTCTTTCAATGCACTATGCTTGGAAAAAGAAGACCATATGTCTCAGTTTGCCTGTTACGGTGTTGGCTTATAGCCAATTAATTAATGGTGACTCCTTTCACTCTCAAAAAGGCCTCGGTTTGTGTGATGAATTATGTGGCCACCCCACTGTTGACCTCCACATTGCCAAACCAAATGGTCATTTTTAGCCTTCACCTTACGTGACCTCTCAAAAGAATGTGCCCTAGTTCATTACCTCCTCCTTCTTGAAATGCTCTCCTCACTGTGCCTCTATATCTGCTGCTATATTTCACAAGATGTGGTTGCCATAGTGAAGAGATGCTGAAACTGGGAGAGGATTTATGACATGCTGTGGCTGAGGGATACATTTCTGGTACTTTTAAGCAACACTAGTAAGGATTCCTGATTAGAAGCAAATGAAATGAATGCTGGCTATTTTAAACAAAAAGAACGATTCTTAGAAGGCTAGAGAAGCTTATGAAACCAATGAGAGTCTACAGCCCCAGGCTTAGGAAAGCAGGAAGATATCAAAAGGCACTTAGATGGTTCAGATGTGAATGGGAGGGAAGGTGGGGAGATAGCAAGTGTGAAAGGGAGTTAGAGAATAATAGGTATGACAAAGTAAGATCAAAGGATCGGTCTCTTTTTAAGAATGGGTGGGGCATGAACACATATATTGACAGAGAGAAAAATATAGGTATGAAAAGGGAGGGTTTCTCAGGTCATAATGGAATTAAACTAGATATTAATAGAAAGTATCTGGGAAAACCTCAAATATTTTCAAATTAAACCAGAAGCATTTAAATAACCATGAGTCAAAAAGGAAGTCACAAAGGGTATTGGAAAATATTTTGAACTTAATGGGAATGAAAACACAGCATATCAAGATTTGTGGGATGCAGCTAAAGCAGTGCTTAGAGGGAAATTAATAGCATTAAGTGCTTATATTAAGCAAAAAGAAAGGTCTCGAGCCAATAACCTATATTTCCACTTTAAGAAATGTAAGAAATTAGAAAAACAGGTAAACTAATCCCAAGGCAAGCAGAAGGAAAGCACTAGTAAATATAAAAGCAGAATTGATAAAATTGAAAATAGACAAACTATACAGAAAGATCAATGAAACCAACTTATGGTTCTTTACAAAAGGCAGGGTAAAGAAAGAATGTAATGTGTTTGTGTGTCTGTGTGGGGATGGGGGAAGGGATCTGTGACTAACTGATGAAGGAATATCTGACTTACTATATTTCCTTGTGAAATCGTAGGTGGGGTGGTCTGTTGAGAAATGAGGATCTAGAACTGACTGGTGAAGAGAGAGGTGATGTTTTGGGTATTTTCTAGAGGTATGGGAAGAATAATTGTGTTATTTCCTACTGCTGCTCTAACAAATTTCAATAAACTTAGTGGCTTTAACAACACAAATTTATTCTTTTAAGTTTCTGGAGATGAGAAGTTCAAATAGGGTGTACTGGGCTAAAATCAAGGTGTCAGCAGGGCTGTGTTCCTTGTGGACTCTAGGGGAGGATGTTTTCTAGACTTTTCCAGATTCTAAAGGAGGCCTACATTCCTTGGCTCAGTGCCACATCCTCCAGCTTCAAAACTAGTAGTATCACATCTTCTAATATCTCTCTCTCTTTCTCTGACCTGCTTCCATCATCACTTCTCCTTCTCTGACTCTGACCCTCCTGTTTTCCTCTTATGAGGATACTTGTGATTACACTGGCTCATCAAATAATCCAGGATAATCTCCCCCATCTCTACTTCCTTAACTTAATCACATCTGCAAAGTTTTTTTTTTTTTTTTAGTTTTTGCCATGCAATGTAGCATATTCCAGGTTTTGGGGATTAGGACAGGGGCAACTTTGGGGCCATTTTTCTGCCCATGACAGTAGATAACCAAGAACAAGTAAATGAACTGAGAAGAGCACTCAGGTCCACAGGGGCTGGAGAACATGAACTGGCTGTGTCCTGAATCTGCAGCTTAGGATGGTTAGGAATTGAGACAAAAGAACTAAGTTGTCAGGCTGCAGAGCTAGGACAGGGTGTGGCATTTGCTGGGAGTATATAGCAGAAGGACAGGGATACAGAGAGTAGGAGTTTTTAATACAATGGTCATTTATTTGCTGAACAGTGGGATCCAGGCTGGGTAAGCAGCGACAGGAGAATGCACATGAAAAGGGAGTAAATAAAAGTAGCAAAGGGTGGTAAAATGTATAATCCAGGGCTTCAGATATGCTAGATGGTATGATAAATGGATACTAATAACTTAGGAGAAACATTCTTAACATAGAGGATCTTCTCCACTTTCATTCCAATGAATATCAATTCATCAGACTCTGCAGAACTTTCTGATAGCATATATTTCCCCTAAAGGAATGCATTTAATCTACTCTTGATACTAGTCAGAGGTCTTGGAATAAAAAACGTGTCTACTTTCTCATGGAGTAATTTATTACAGCCTATACTTACATCTAATTGTTTTCATCTGTCAGAGATAATCTTTTCACTCCAACATCTTAACAGATAAGTTGGCCCTATTTGATCTTGTGCCAAAGATCAAATAGGGCCATTTTGATCTGTGTACTATGAGTAATAATTTAATCTAAAAAGGAGACACATTTATTAATAGGTTACAGAATATTTTCCCAAGCCAAAAGAGTGAATTTGGTGATTGTTAGTCCTGAGGGCAGAGTTATGTGTGTAAGGAATGTTGGAATAGGGTTGGGGGAAGTAATTAAGAATATTGAAGTATGGTTCTCTGCAATTTGTTTAAGAAACAGGGACATTTTTGGAGCTGTTTTTCTTTTCATTTTAGATATAGCAGAGTGCAGCCTGAGCTTGGATGCTGGCAACACCACCCACCTGCTGGTGAATTTGGGTAGTTCTTTGCCTGTGTTTCCTACAAAAGTACCTACTTTTCAGTTTTATTATGTGGACTCTTGAATTAATATATGTATATGACTTAGAACATATCTGGCACAGATTTGTTTGTTAAATAAAATAAAAAATTTTATCTCACAATGAGATTCACTGAGAAAGCTTTGCAAATGCATCAGAGAAAGCTGCATTGGTTCAGAGTGGCTTTTACATACTTTTTGACTTAACCTGGAAGAGTGTTGATCCATGGTCTTCATTTGAGTCAAACGTTCCTGACAATTTTCTCTACCTCATCAGGGATAGTGATTTTATTTCCCCCCCAAATGCTTTGAAGTGCAGAAAGTTGGCCATTTTAAACAATCTGTATTGTTGATCATGTTCTACTTGACTGAAAATGGAACCTCGCTAACCCAAAGGCAAACAGACAGCTAAGTAGGTAACGTAAGCCTTTCTAGGCCTTGCAATCTAGATATTGATCTTCAAATCAAGATGAGGGTTGTGGCAGGTGGGTCTGAGCAGAGCTAGTGTTGATGTGACGTGATAAGAACGTGGTGGCCCCAACCCAAACCTCCCACCACCGTCAGTCTGGCAGAGAGATGGCAGCACCTGAGCTGAGCATCCGTGACTATCTCGCGACGACTGAATTGGGCCCAAGAGTGGCTGAGATTGGTCAGCAGAAATTTTCCTGGAGACAAGTAGTTCTTCAGTCACAGTTCCCAAAACAGGACCTTGTCATGAGGTAAATGTGACAGCTTGCTGGAACCATCAGGGTGGCAGCAGAGGGGTCACAGGCGTCTTTGAAGACCCCAAGGTTGAGAGCATTTTCCTTCCTATTATTTTTACATTACTTGAGCAAGTTACTCAACCTCTCTGAATCTCTAGTCTAACCCAGACAACACCCACCTGGAAGAGTTACTGTGAGACTTCAGTGAGGAAACACATCTTCACCAAATATAACACCTGGTATGCAGTGGGCAGTCAGAAAATGTTCAGATTCTTTCTTCCCCATTCCCATTTCTGCCTCTCTCAGCTGCTTGTCTTTGAAGCAGGAATAAGACCTAGCTAATTCCCTGAAGAATTCAGGAACCATTGTATTAGAGTGACAAAGCTGAGCTCTTTCTCTTTTAAAAGGTCATTAATTCTAAGAAATTAGTCCCTGAGGGTGAGAGAGCCACTCTTGCCTCTCTTGTCCAGGAAGCCACATGTGAGAGGGCAGGAGATCTGGTGGGGGGTACCTGGGGACCATCAAAAGGGTGGAGGCCATGGTGCTGCCTCTGGGATCCAGCCACGGTCATTGTCAGCATTATTATAAATTAGGTCAGGGAAGCTGCTTCCTCAAGACAGGCCAGGCACGTTCCATAATTCCAGGCACATGTGCAGATTTCCAGGAGCTGCAAGTCACTGTGCTCAGTCAAGTGTGCCAGAGGACTGTCCGCTCTCCTCTGGGGATAAGTCCCTGTAAGTGTCAGTGAGTGTGCAGAGGTCCCAGCATTGGATGAGAGCTGCTCATGTCCTTCCTCCCCATGACCCTGCCTCCCATCCCTCCTCAATATTCCTGCTCTCCTGTTCATTACGGGACCTCAGAGCCCAGAGCTGGCCTTTTGTAGAAGGCAGTTTGCACATATTCAAGGGTATAGAAGGAAAAGAAGTTGCCTGTTACATTTAGAAAGAACTCAATGGCAGGCATGGCATTCTGGGAGATGACCTCGCCTGCTCCCGGCATGGTCTCACCCCATCAGTACCCCATTCAGTGGCAAAAACCAAATGGGGGTGGGGGGAGGATTCATTTCAGTAATTCCTGAGAAGCTCCTAAGCCCTTCTCTCCAGCTCCATCCTCTGGGAACTCCAGTCCACTGATGAGATCCAGCTGCCTGCCTACAGGTCCACAGGGGGATCATGTGCGCATCTGAAGCTGAACTGGCTAAAACCAACTGCTCAGTTTGAACTGCACCCCAACTTGCTTCTCGTCCAGGTCTCCTTTGCCCAGGCTGCATACAGGACTTACCTTGGATTCCTGTCCTGCCCTCACCCCTCCCTAAAGAACTCCTCGTTCTTGAAATCCTCCCCCTGTCCCCCATCTCTGCACTTCCTTTTATCCCACTCTCACCACACCATCCACGACCCCATCACTCCCCCTGGATTACCTGGTAACCATCTAACGGACTTCCCTGCTCTCTTCTAGCCCATCTACATCAGTGGGCCATCTCTGGAAACAGACCAGAGCCCATCAGTCTCCTATCAGACCCTCCAGTGGATCCCCTCACACCCAGGTGACATTTGTCCCACCTGCCTCCCTCCTGTCTTCCTTTCCTATGTTGGCTTTTGTCTGTTCCTCAGACACAACAAACCCCTTCCTCTCTTGAATCTTTGCAATCACTCTCGCCTCTGCCTAGAAAACTCTTCCTGATACATCAGTGGTTGGCATCTCCTTGTGGTTCAGCTTAAATGTCACTCCTGCAGGGGACCACTTTGACCACCAGATCAAAATCAGACACCTCATCCCTCCCTACTACACCACCTTGTTGCAATTCTCCAAATAGCTCTTATCAGCATCTGCCATTTTTCTGTTTGTTGATTCATTTTGTGTCTGTCTTTCCCCTCAGCCCTGCTTAGAATATCTGCTCCAGGTGAGCAGATCTGTCTGGTTCACTGTTAAGTCTCCAGCAGTTAGAGGAGTGCTTGGCCCATAGCTGGCACTCAGTAAATACTGGTCAAATGAATGAACAATTAGTGAAAGCAGTCTGTGCTCTCCCTTAACCATGTTTTCGGCTAATTTGGGAAACCAGTAGGGGCTTAGTTATGGAGGGATCTTATAGGGCAGTTTTCTCAACCTCAGCACGATGGCCATTTCGGGCAGAAGACGTCTTTATTTTAGGGGCTGTCCTGTGCACTGTAGGTTGTTTACTGGCATCCCTGACTGTTACCCACTAGATACCAGTAGCAAACTCTAGCACCACCCCCAGGTTGTGGAGGTGTCTCCAGACATTGCCAGATATCCCCTGGGGACCAAAATCTCCCCTGCTCCCCTGTGAGAACCATCCCCATTGTAGAGCCATCCACACCTCACAGGAATAATGACACCCATCTCCAAGTGGGGGTCCCGAGACCAAGAGAATGATGGCCAACAGGGGACCCATTTGGGAGGCACAGAACTCAGGCAGTGGGGTGGATGGGTCTGACACTGATCCCAGCTCCATCATGCACCAGCTGGGTGAACTGGCTTAGCTTTGAGGATGTGGGCTTCCTTATTTCAGAATGGGTGTGTGTCCATGGGGTGGATAGGAGACCCACCTTGGGTTTGATAGGAGATGAGTGAACACAAACATGGGGCAGAGCGTGGTGACAGCATGGTGTAGGAGCTGGGTTACAGCAGGGGGCTCTGTGCAGCTGCCACTTTGCTGTTCCCGTTTTGCAAGGGTGTGTTCTGGGTTACAGACACACACAGTGCAGTGGAGAAAGGGGACTCGGCAGTTCTCCAATGAGCTCCACATGCACGTCCAACTGGCACACTGGCTCTAATCCCTGCTCCTTTGATTCACTCATTTGCTGGTTTTCACAAAGGTCTACTGTGCTCCCAGCAGCTGCAGCTGGTCAGGCCCTCAGAGAGGCTGTGGGAAGGGTCACGGGTACCACTGGCAGCTGCATGAAGAGTGTTCGAGCACCCCTCACTCTCCTGTTGGCGCCCAGCTCCCCAGCCAGCACCTGCGCAGGGCGGTGCAGGGGTGGGGTCTCCCTCTCCAGGCCTGTGCATTTTCCTGCTGAGGTGCAGAGGTCGGTGGGGGGAAGGGAGAGGAAAAGCAAGACAACAGAAAGAACATCTGTGAGAAGCAAGAAGAACTACAATCCTGCAGCCTGTGGAACAAAAACCACATTCACAGAAAGATAGACAAGACGAAAAGGCAGAGGGCTATGTACCAGATGAAGAAACAAGATAAAACCCCAGAAAAACAAGTAAATGAAGTGGAGCTAGGCAACCTTCCAGAAAAAGAATCCATAATAATGATAGTGAAGATGATCCAGGACCTCAGAAAAAGAATGGAGGCAAAGATTGAGAAGATGCAAGAAATGTTTAACAAAGACCTAGAAGAATTAAAGAACAAACAGAGATGAAGAATTAAAGAACAAACAGAGATGAACAATACAATAACTGAAATGAAAACTACACTGGAAGGAATCAATAGCAGAATAACTGAGGCAGAAGAACGGATAAGTGACCTGGAAGACAGAATGGTGGAATTCACTGCTGTGGAACAGAATAAAGAAAAAAGAATGAAAAGAAATGAAGAGAGACTAAGAGATCTCTGGGACAACATTAAACACAACAACATTCACATTATAGGGGTCCCAGAAGGAGAAGAGAGAGAGAAAGGGCCAGAGAAAATATTTGAAGAGATTATAGTAGAAAACTTCCCTAAGATTGTAAAGGAAATAGCCACCCAAGTCCAGGAAGCACAGAGAGTCCTATACAGGATAAACCCAAGGAGAAACATGCCAAGACACATAGTAATCAAATTGGCAAAAATCAAAGACAAAGAAAAATTATGAAAAGAAGCAAGGGAAAAATGACAAATAACATACAAGGGAACTCCCGTAAGCTTAACAGCTGATTTCTCAGCACAAACTCTACAAGCCAGAAGGGAGTGGCATGATATACTTAAAGTGATGAAAGGGAAGAACCTACAACCAAGATTACTCTACCCAGCAAAGATCTCATTCAGATTTGATGGAGAAATCAAAAGCCTTACAGATAAGCAAAAGCTAAGAGAATTCAGCACCACCAAACCAGCTCCACAACAAATGCTAAAGGAACTTCTCTAAGTGGGAAACACAAGAGAAGAAAAGGACCTACAAAAAAACCCCAAAACAATTAAGAAAATCGTCCTAGGAACATACATATCGATAATTACCTTAAACTGAATGGTTTAAATGCTACAACCAAAAGACACAGGCTCGCTGAATGGATACAAAAACAAGACCCATATATATGCTGTCTACAAGAGACCCACTTCAGACATAGGGACACATTCAGACTGAAAGTGAGGGGATGGAAAAAGATATTCCATGCAAATGGAAATCAAAAGAAAGCTGGAGTAGCTATGCTCATATCAGATAAAATAGACTTTAAAATAAAGAATGTTACAAGAGCCAAGGAAGGACACTACATAATGATCAGGGAATCAACCCAAGAAGAAAATATAACAATTATAAATATATATGCACCCAACATAGGAGCACCTCAATACATAAGGCAACTGCTAACAGCTATAAAAGAGGAAACCGACAGTAACACAATAATAGTGGGGGACTTTAACACCTCACTTACACCAATGGACAGATCATCAAAAATGAAAATGAATAAGGAAACAGAAGCTTTAAATGACACAATAGACCAGATAGATTTAATTGATATTTATAGGACATTCCATCCAAAAACAGCAGATTACACTTTCTTCTCAAGTGCACATGGAACAGTCTCCAGGATAGATCACATCTTGGGTCACAAATCAAGCCTCAGTAAATTTAAGAAAATTGAAATCATATCAAGCATCTTTTCTGACCACAACGCTATGAGATTAGAAATCAATTACAGGCAAAAAAACGTAAAAAACACAAACACATGGAGGCTAAACAATACATTACTAAATAACCAAGAGATCACTGAAGAAATCAAAGAGGAAATAAAAAAATACCTACAGACAAATGACAATGAAAACATGATGATCCAAAACCTATGGGATGCAGCAAAAGCAGTTCTAAGAGGGAAATTTATAGCTATACAAGCCTACCTCAAGAAACAGGAAAAATCTCAAATAAACAATCTAACCTTACACCTGAAGTAACTAGAGAAAGAAGAACAAACAAAACCCAAAGTTAGCGGAGGGAAAGAAATCATCATGATCAGAGCAGAAATAAATGAAATAGAAACAAAGAAAACAATAGCAAAGATCAATAAAACTAAAATCTGGTTCTTGGAGAAGATAAGCAAAGTTGATAAACTATTAGCCAGACTCATCAAGTAAAAGAGGGAGAGGACTCAAATAAATAAAATTAGAAATGAAAAAGGAGAAGTTACAACAAACACTGAAGAAATACAAAGCATCCTAAGAGACTACTACAAACAACTCTATGCCAATAAAATGGACAACCTGGAAGAAATGGACAAATTCTTAGAAAGGTATAACCTTCCAAGACTGAACCAGGAAGAAAAAGAAAACATGAACAGACCAATCACAAGTTATGAACTTGAAGCTGTGATTAAAAATCTTCCAACAAACAAAAGTCCAGGAGCAGATGGCTTCACAGATGAATTCTATCAAACATTTAGAAAACAACTAACACCCATCCTTCTCAAACTCTTCCAAAAAATTGTGGAGGCAGGAACACACCCAAACTCATTCTATGAGGCCACCATCACCCTGACACCAAAATCAGACAAAGGTACTACAAAAAAGAAAATTACAGAACAATATCACTGATAAATATAGATGCAAAAATCCTCAACAAAATACTAGCAAACAGAATCCAGCAACACAGTAAAAGGATCATACAGCATGATCAAGTGGGATTTATCCCAGGGATTCAAGGATTCTTCAATATACGCAAATCAATCAATGTGATACACCATATTAACAAATTGAAGAATAAAAACCATTTGATCATCTCAATAGATGCAGAAAAAGCTTTTGACAAAATTCAACACCGATTTATGATAAAAACTCTCCAGATAGTGAGCATAGAGGGAACCTACCTCAACGTAATAAAGGCCATATACGACAAACCCACAGCAAACATTCTCAATGGTGAAAAACTGAAAGCATTTCCTCTAAGATCAGGAACAAGACAAGGATGTCCACTCTCGCCACTATTATTCAACATAGCTTTGGAAATCCTAGCCATGGCAATCAGAGAAGAAAAAGAAATAAAAGGAATCCAAATCAGAAAAGAAGAGGTAAAACTGTAACTGTTTGCAGATGACATGATTCTATACATAGAGAATCCTAAAGATGCCACCAGAAAACTACTAGAGCTAATCAATGAATTTGGGAAAGTTGCAGGATACAAAATTAATGCACAGAAATCTCTTGCATTCCTATACACTAATGATGAACAATCTGAAAGAGAAATTAAGGAAACACTCCCATTTACCATTGCAACAAAATGAATAAAATACTTAGGAATAAACCTACCTAGGGAGACAAAAGACCTGTATGCAGAAAACTATGACACTGATGAAAGAAATTAAAGATGATACCAACAGATGGAGAGATATACCATGTTCTTGGGTTGGAAGAATCAATATTGTGAGAATGACTATACTACCCAAAGCAGTCTACAGATTCAATGCAATCCCTATCAAATTGCCAATGGCAGTTTTTATGGAACTAGAGCACGTCATCTTAAAATTTGTATGGAGACACAAAAGACCCCAAATAGCAAAAGCAGTCTTGAGGGAAAAAAACGGAGCTGGAGGAATCAGACTCCTTGACTTCAGACTATACTACAAAGCTACAGTAATCAAGACAATATGGTACCGGCACAAAAAGAGAAACATAGATCAATGGAACAAGATAGAAAGCCCAGAGGTAAACCCACGCACCAATGTCAACTAATCTATGACAAAGGAGGCAAGGATATACAATGGAGAAGAGCCAGCCTCTTAATTAAGTGGTGCTGGGAAAACTGGACAGCTACATATAAAAGAATGAAATTAGAACACTCCCTAACACCATACACAAAAATAAACTCAAAATGGATTAGAGACCTAAATGTAAGACGATACACTATAAAACTCTTAGAGGAAAACTTAGGAAGAACACTCTTTGACATAAATCACGGCAAGATCTTTTTTGATCCACTTCCTAAAGTAATGGAAATAAAAACAAAAATAAACAAATGGGACCTAATGAAGCATAAAAGCTTTTGCACAGCAAAGGAAACCATAAACAAGATGAAAAGACAACCCTCAGAATGGGAGAAAATATTTGCAAATGAATCAATGGACAAAGGATTAATCTCCAAAATATATAAACAGCTCATGCAGTTCAATATTAAAAAAAACAAACAACCCAATCCAAAAATGGGCAGAAGTCCTAAACAGACATTTCTCCAAAGAAGATATACAGATGGCCAAGAAGCACATGAAAAGCTGCTCAGCATCACTAATTATTAGAGAAATGCAAATCAAAACTACAATGAGGTATCACCTCACACCAGTTAGAATGGGCATCATCAGAAAATCTATAAACAACAAATGCTGGAGAGGGTATGGAGAAAAGGGAATCCTCTTACACTGTTGGTGGGAATGTAAATTGATACAGCCACTATGGAGAACAGTATGGAGGTTTCTTAAAAAACTAAAAATAGAATTACCATATGACCCAGCAATCCCACTACTGGGCATATACCCAGAGAAGACCATAATTCAAAAAGACACATGCACTCCAATGTTCGTTGCAGCACTATTTACAGTAGCCAGGTCATGGAAACAACCTAAATGCCAACAGACCAATAGATAAAGATGATGTGGTACATATATACAACGGAATATTACTCAGCCATAAAAAGGAACAAAATTGGGTCATTTGTTGAGACGTGGATGGATCTAGAGATTGTCATACAGAGTTAAGTAAGTCAGAAAGAGAAAAACAAATATTGTATATTAACGCATATATATGGAACCTAGAAAAATGGTACAGATGAACCAGTTTGCAGGGGAGAAATTGAGACACAGATGTAGAGAACAAAGGTATGGACACCAAGCGGGGAAAGCGGCAGGGGGACGAGGGTGGTGGTGTGACGAACTGGGCCATTGGGATTGACATGTGTACACTGATGTGTATAAAATTGGTGACTAATAAGAACCTGCTGTATAAAAAAATAAAATAAAATTCAAAAATTCAGAAAAAAAGTGACACAGACACTAAGTAAAAAAAAAAAAAAAGGAAGAAAGAAAGAGCATCTGCTTTCAAACAGTAATACCTAAAGCCCTCTCTGAGGCCTAAAATCCTTACAGCAGTGAAAGGTCTTTGAGAAATTCCTGCCCTGGATGGTGGGAGGCTATAAGCATGGGGATCTTGGGAGACTTTCAAGTGGGAGAAAGAAAGGAAGCCTAGTTCAGTCTTCTCTTGGCTTGAAAAAGTAAAGGCATGGCCCCGTAATTAATTAGGTGCATTCTAAGAGAGATGAGCATCATTATTTAAAATTAATTTTACATTACTGTATTGTCCCTAAAGTATGTGTCATACCTGTGTTCCATGGGGCAGGTGATGGAGGACGTGGAGTGTAGCAAAAGTGGAGAGCATCTCAGGCAGATGTCCACCTGCAGGACCAGTTCTACTGGGCAAGTCTCCTCGATAGAAGTGCAGCTCCAGGGGACGAGTCAGGGGTTCTATTAGACCTGAGGTACAAGTAGGTTTACGGTCTCAGGAATAGAAGTGGGGCTCTGTGAGAACTGGTGGGGCTGAAGAGCCGGTGCAGCAAAGGGGAAGGAGGACCTCAGTGAGCAGGGCTGCTCACAGGCTGTTTTCTCTGACCGCTGCATTTCCCCACCTGGCTTCATCTGCTCCAGATGCAGAAGCACCTTGTTCTTGGGGGAGGATCATGGTGAGACCCACCTTCAGAGCCTTCCAGCCTTGCAACCCAAGGAGACAGTAATCACTGCTCCTGGCATCTGTACATTAATCCTGGGAAATAGACTCTACTGGGGTCATGTGTTTTATTTCCATAACCATTTTTTTAAAATTGAAGAATAGCTAATTTACAATGTTGTGCAAGCTTCAGGTGCACAGCAAAGTGATTCAGTTATATATCTGTTCTTTTTCAGATTCTTTTCCATTATAGGTTATTATAAGACATTGATATAGTTCCCTGTGCTATACAGTAGGTCCTTGTTGTTTATTTTATATATAATAGTGTGTATATGTTAATCCCAAACTCTCTCCCTATGCCACTATCCCCTCTGGTAACCGTACGTTTGTTTTCCACGCCTGTGAGTCTATTTGTTTCATAAATAAGTTCATTTGCATCACTTTTTTTTAGATTCCGCATGTAAGTGATATCATATGATATTTGTCTTTCTCTGTCTCACTTACTTCACTTAGTATGATAATCTCTAGGTCCATCCATGTTGCTGCAAATGGCATTATTTCATTCTTTTTTATGACTAATATTCCATTGTGTATATGTGTGTGTGTGTGTGTGTATGTGTATGTATATATATCACATCTTTATCCTTTCATCTGTCGATGGACATTTAGGTTGCTTCCACGTCTTGGCTATTGTGAATAGTGCTGCTGTGAACATTGGGGTGCATGTATTGCACCCCAGTTACTGACCTCATAATTGCTGCTGTGGTCCTAGGGCCTAACCCCCCTCTGCGTCCAGGGGTGAGGAGTGGAAATGTGTCAACAGCTAAATGTAGCGGCTACTACGGCCCCGTGTGACTTCATGCCAGCATAGAAGCTCTGTGTCCCTCAATTCACTTCAGTTCATTCAGGGAGGGAAGAGATTCAGCCAAAATTTTGAGTTGGTTTCGTGTGAACTTAAGAGAAAATAAGAGTACCTGACAGGTGATATAGGAGAACTGGGCTGTATTGACTCAGACTAAACTGCTTTTAGAGGTCCAGAGGCAACAGATGGAAACATAACCCTTCCTTGAGGGCTCCCAAGGATCTTCCAGGAACCTTGTCTTAGGATTTCATGGAAACGCTTGTCTCCTCCTTTGGTCACTTGGCTTCCCTGTGAGACTGCTGAGTTCCAGTGAGTGGCTTGAGGTAGGAAGAGGGGGCTCCCGTGTCTGACATTTGCTTTAATATTGAATTTTTTGTCGTCACTAGAAAGTTTAAAAAACGAATGTACCATCTGTTATTTCCTGTTAGAAAATCCCAGGGAAAGGCTACTTGAACCATGTTATGTAAGTCCCTAGTCCTGGACTAGTCGCCTGTGTTTGGAGCTCTGTGACCCGTCAGATGTGGCCCTTGTGTCCCTGGACCATTGCTGTAGCCGGGGATTTGGTATCAGAAGAAAGACGGCAGCTTCCCTTAGAACCACGTGATTGGGAGGAGTGTTTCCCAGAGGGGCAGACAAGTGGGCAGTACCCTCTGCTGACTGAGCCAGAAGTGGCGGCAGGAAAAGCTGAGGGGCTCCCCTCATTTTGTGGTGCACGTAGATGTTTGCAGGGCTACTATCATTTTACTCCAAAGCCCTCAGCAATCCTAGTAAAACATGATGCTGATTCATGTCTAGTGGTCATTTTGATGATTTCAGTGGAATTTACTAGTAGGCAACCTAAAAGCCAGTGCTGTGCCTGCAGGGGATAGGCTCTTAATGAATGTGGATTAGACAACCTAGAGGGTAGGTAATCCAAACTGAGTCATGGCCCTGCCATACTGATGGGGTTCTCTTCCATTTCTACACACTGAGTAGGAATACCCCCAAATTAAGTTTTCATTGTTTATGCAAATGAAAAGAAAAAAAAAAACCTCTCATTTAAAATTTTACAAAGGATATTATATTAGTCAGGATTTTACAGGGAAACAGAATCAATAGTTGGATGTGTGTATGTGTGTGTGTATAAAGGGAGAAAGAGAGAGCGAGAGAGAGAGATTTACTTTATATTAAGGAATTGGCTCATGAGATTACAGGGGCTGACAAGTCCAAATTCTACAGGGCAGGCCTGAAGCTGGAGACCCAGGGAAAGGGAAGATGGTGCAGCTGAAGTCTGAAGGACATTTGGAGGTAGAATACCTTTCTCTTCAGGGGACCTCAGTCTTTTCCCTTAAGATCTTCAACTGATTGGACAAGGCCCACCCACATGATGGAGGGTCATCTGCTTTACTCAAAGTCCACTGATTTAAATGTTAATCACATCTAAAAAAATACCTTTGCAGCAACGTCTAGACTTGTGTTTGACCAAAAACTGGGCGCCGTGGCACAGACAAATTGGCACATAAAATGGGCCATGATGAATATTAAAGATGGATTTCAGAAAAATGGAATATTTTACACTGTTTTCATCTTAAAAATGTCTTTCCTTGTTTGAATTAGTTTGAAGGTAATTCAGGTAGTTTTTGCCTTCATATGAAAACTGTGGTTCTTGTATTTTACACATAAACCTTAATCTTTATTATTAAAAGACATGACTGGGATGAAAAGATTACAATTTGCATAATACAGAATACAGGATTTTGTTTTAAAAATCATGTGCCTTTATATAAAGAATTTCTAAAAAGGCTTTGCTTAAGGAGAACACTATTATTATAGCAGGAAAGATAGCAACCACTGTAATTAAGAGTGGAAACATTTCTACAGGGTCAACATTTACTTCTATGTCTACATATTAACTTTCAAAAACCTCTTTTAGTCTCCTAACATTTATAGGTCATTCATTTTAAGCCAGAAATAAATTTGAGCTTTTACAACTAAACAGGATAAAGAGCACTGATGGTTCAAATGTTGGGATTCATTCTTCCATGACTCCATTCTTCCATACATTCATCTTTCAACTATTTACTGAGGACCTAGTGTATTCTGGTCATGATACTAAGTACTGGGTAAGCAAAAGGAATAAGAGAGAGGCACAACCTTCCTGGGCTTATACTCTAATGGGGGTAAAAAGATATAAAAATAACTGTTTTATGTGTGATAAGAAATACGGAGCTGATGCTTTAGGGTCACACTGAGAAGGCGTCTAAGAATAGATACATTTAACTGAGCACTTACTGTGTGAAGTGGTTTACATATCTCATTTACTCCTCACAGTAACCCTGCGATGTAGGTATTATAATCATCATCATCCTCAACTTACAGGTGAGACAACTGGGGCACAGAGGGCTGGAATCTTGCCCAAGATCTCACAACTAGGTAGTGCAGGAGTCTCCCCCTCCAAGAACCTGATCCTGCTGGAAGAAAGGAGGTGATATGGTGTGCTGCCCCCAGGGGGGCACGGTAGGAGGCTACTGCAGTAGTTCAGAGGGAGTAGAGGAAGGCTGAATGAAGGTGGTGGGCGGAGCACAAGAAGAGGTGGGTGTGGTCAGAGAGCCAACCTTAGATGACAGATTGGCTGAGGGGCAGGAGGAGGTAGAGTCTAGCAGGACTTGGGTTTACGGTCGGTGTGGTTCTGTTACTGAATCGGATTGGTGCACAGGAGGCCAGGGAGGTCTGATGGGAAAGCTGGCAAGTGTCAGCTATAAAATAAACCTCGTGCAGTTGATGGAAACATCCAGAATAGCTGTACGCTTTGAAATCCCTGAGAAGAATTTCTGCTCTCTCCCTCTGCAGCTGTGCTCAGGCCGGGAACCATGGTGCTGCCCCAGCTCCACCCTCTGCCAGCCCTGGTCTGGGGTTGGGGGGACCTGTGAATTTCTCTCAGGATTTCTGCAGACTTCACACAAAGAGGGAGCCCAGCACAGCTACAGATGGCTGTGAAAGCCAGCATCCAGGAGGGAGAGCAGGAGTCTGACATGGTCCCTGCGGCACTGAGCAGCGGACAGGGGGCATAGGGCACAGGAGGAGGAGTAGGGGAAGTGACTGCTCCCTCCAGCTTCACTCACCAGGAGCCAAGCCCCAGGCCAAGAGCTTCACCCAGATGGAAACTCAAAAAGTCAGGAATTTACCTGATTCACTGGCAAATACTAACTTTATGCCAGTTTACATGTTCCATGCTAATTAGCTTTCCTAATCACAGTGTGCCCGAGAGTGCTTGGAAGTTATTGTGTCTAGGGGAAAGAATATTTACTCGTTCTGGGTAAGAGGTATTCCTAAACTCATCACTTAGTGAACAAAGTGGGGTAGTCATCAGCTTATCAACGGGCCTTCAGAGCAGGAACCAGCAACAAGGTAATGCAATTATGCAATGAATTGTGAATACATCCAATTCAATCAGACTTAAATGGCTTCTAGCCCATGTTTTCTAAAGTTTGTAACTTACTCTTAAGATCACACTGATCTTTTCACTCACAGTGGCCTAATTGGTTGTTACCAGCTGAATTAGGTTTCCCTCCAAAATGTTGAGGTCCTAACCCCCAGTTTATGTGAAAGTGACCTTATTTTGAAGTAGGATCTTTGCAGATGATTGAGTTAAGATGAGGTCTTTGGGGAGGGTGCCCTTAATTCAATATGACTGGTGTCCTTTTAAAGAGGGGACCTTTGGACACAGAGACAAGCACAGAGGAAAGACCATGGGGGCTGGAGGGTGAGGGGAGGAGATGACCATTTATAAGCTGAGGAGAGAGGCCTGCAACAGAACCTTCCCTCCTACCCCTCCAAAGGAACCAACCCTGCTGACATCTTGATTTCAGACTTCCCGGCTCTAGAACTATGAAACCTAAACTGTTGTGTAAGCCACCCAGTTTGTGGGGCATTGTTACGGCAGCCCTGGAAAACTAATATATGGGTTATCTCAAAATTTGAATTCCTAGAATCCATCATTCCTGTATCTGAGCTGCAAAGCTATAATGGCTGCAGGACTGGGACCATCAATTATATAAAAGTGAAAGGAAGCCTATGGACCAGCCAGAGTTTACAGTCAGAGGCAAAAGAATCTACCTCTGCTGAGCAAAGTTGGATGGGATGGTGGGAGATGCAGGCAAAGTGGCATTTTTGTCACACCCCATGGTGGGATGGCCATGCAATCAGCCAGGCTTTCTTCCCAGAGCTTGGTGTCCTGGGGTGTGCCCTCCATGGAGATCCTGCTAACAGCGATTTCCTACTCTGGCTGAGCATCAGAATCACTGGAGTTCTCATTCTAAATGCTGTTCCCAAGGCCCCATCATACCCACACAATCAGACCCTAGAGGTGGGGTTGGAGATGGGCAAGTAGACAGACACCCTCCTGGGAGGTGGCTATGGTGTGCACAGCAGGGGCCAACTTCTTACAGTGAACAAGGCTTAACCTTGCTTCTGTCAAAGAAACTGCAACTCAAAAGTAGTGAGCTCCAAGGAGCACCTCCATCTGCTGCAGTCTATTTTTGGAATTCCATGACTCTCTGTTAATTTGTTTAATAATTAATGTGGTATTTTACAAAACTGGCATGGCTCCTTTTCTTTCCAATTATGAAACACTGCTATTCCCTATGCCTCCCTCCATTCTTTGCTGAGCCAATTAACATAATGTATTCAATATGAATCTAGATGGCAAAGGAAGAGATCACATCGGTACACATGCTGTGTTTTAAAATAAAATTTACTTCAGCTTCAAGTAATGAGAAGAGACACTGTGATACCTTGAGACTAGTCATTTAACCAGAACAAAGGTTCTCATGTCACATACTGGTTTTCTCACTTTCTAAAGAGCAGCCATGGTAACCAGAGCTGCATTGCTCTGGGCAATATGAAGCTGAAGTCATAAAGCAGTACCTCCAAACTGATGTACATGTGGCAACGAGTGGAGAGAATTTGTTAAAACATTCAACAGTATTTTGGATCAAAATAAAGAAAATATTGGGTAAAGATGACAAAGACCAAAATAGGAAACTGTGTATTTCCAAGTAAGATGAAGCATGATGCCCAAGAAGGAGACGGGAAAAGGGAGTCAAAAATTCAGATTTGTGGAGAGACCTTCAAGATGGCAGAAGAATAAGACGTGGAGATCACCTTCCACCCCACAAATACATCAGAAATACATCTACATGTGGAACAACTCCTACAGAACACCTACTGAATGCTGGCAAAAGACCTCAGACTTCCCAAAAGGCAAGAAACTCCCCACATACTTGGCTGTGTGGCTGACATAGCCTTGGTGCTCCGGCCAGGTGTCAGGTCTGTGCCTCTGAGGTGGGAGAGCTGAGTTCAGGACATTTGTCCACCAGAGACATCCTGGCTCCATGTAGTATCAAATGGCAAAAACTCTTCCAGACATCTCCATCTCAATGTTAAGACCCAGCTCCACTCAACGACCAGCAAGCTCCAGTGCTGGTCACCCTATGCCAAACAAATAGCAAGACGGGAACACAACCCCGCCCATTAGCAGAGAGGCTGCCTAAAATCATAATAAGGTCACAGACACCCCAAAACACACCACCAGACGCAGTCCTGCCCACCAGAAAGACAAGATCCATCCTCATCCACCAGAACACAGTCACTAGTCCCCTCCACCAGGAAGCCTACACAACCCACTGAACCAACCTCACCCACTGGGGACAGACACCGAAAACAACGGGAACTATGAACCTGCAGCCTGTGAAAAGGAGATCCCAAACACAGTAAGTTAAGTAAAATGAGAAGACAGAGAAACACTCAGCAGATGAAGGAGCAAGGTAAAAACCCACCAGACCAAACAAATGAAGAGGAAATAGGTAGTCTACCTGAAAAAGAATTCAGAGTAATGATAGTAAAGATGATCCAAAATCTTGGAAATAGAATGGAGAAAATACAAGAAACGTTTAACAAGGACCTAGAAGAACTAAAGAGCAAACAAATGATGATGAACAACATGATAAATGAAATTAAAAATTCTTTAGAAGAAATCAATAGCAGAATAACTGAGGCAGAAGAACGGATAAGTGACTTGGAAGATAAAATAGTGGAAATAACTACCACAGAGCAGAATAAAGAAAAAAGAATGAAAAGAATTAAGGACAGTCTCAGAGACCTCTGGGACAACATTAAATGCACCAACATTTGAACTGTAGGGGTCCCAGAAGAAGAAGAGAAAAAGAAAGGGACTGAAAATATATTTGAAGAGATTATAGTTGAAAACTTCCCTAATATGGAAAAGGAAATAGTCAATCAAGTCCAGGAAGTGTAGAGAGCCCCAAAGCAGATAAATCCAAGGAGAAACATGACAAGACACATATTAATCAAAAAATTAAACACAAAGAAAACATATTAAAAGCAGCAAGGGAAAGACAACAAATAACATGTAAGGGAATCCCCATAAGGTTAAGAGCTGAACTTTCAGCAGAAACTCTGCAAGCCAGAAGGGACTGGGAGGACATATTTAAAGTGATGAAAAGGAAAAATGTACAACCAAGATTACTCTACCCAGCAAGGATCTCATTTAGAATGACAGAGAAATTAAAACCTTTACAGACAAGCAAAAGCTAAGAGAATTCAGCACCACCAAACCAGCTTTACAACAAATGCTAATGGAACTTCTCTAAGCAGGAAACACAAGAGAAGGAAAAGACCTACAATAACAAACTCAAAACAAGTAAGAAAACGGTAATAGGAACATACATATCAATAACTGCCTTAAATGTAAATAGATTAAATACTCCAACCAAAAGACATAGACTGGCTGAATGGATACAAAAACAAGACCCATATATATGCTGTCTACAAGAGGCCCACTTCAGACCTAGGGACACATACAGACTGAAAGTGAAGGAGTGGAAGAAGATATTCCGTGCAACTGGAAATCAAAAGAAAGCTGGAGTAGCAATTCTCATATCAGACAAAATGACTTTAAAAGAAAGACTATTACAAGAGACAAAGAAGGACACTACAAAACGATCAAGGGATCAATCCAAGAAGAAGATATAACAATTGTAAATATTTATGCACCCAACATAGGAACACCTCAATACAAAGGCAAATGCTAACAGCCATAAAAGGGGAAATTGACAGTCACACAATCATAGTAGGGGACTTTAACACCCCACTTTCACCAATGGACAGATCATCCAAAATGAAAATAAATAAGGAAACACAAGGCTTATTTATTTATTTATTTTAAGAAATAAGTTTATTAATTTATTTATTTTTGGCTGTGTTGTGTGTTTGTTGCTGCGCACTGGCTTTCTCTAGTTGTGGCGAGTGGGGTCTCCTTTTTGTAGTGGTGCACGGGCTTCTAATTGCGGTGACTTCTCTTTGTTGCAGAGCACAGGCCCTAGATTGCATGGGCTTCAGTAGTTGTGGCACTCTGGCTCAGTAGTTGTGGCTCATGGGCTCTAGAGCACAGGCTCAGTAGTTGTGGTGCACAGACTTAGTTGCTCCGCAGCATGTGGAATCTTCCCGGACCAGGGCTCAAACCTGTGTCCCCTGCATTGGCAGGCAGATTCTTAACCACTGCACCACCAGGGAAGTCCCAAAACACAACCTTTCAATGATACATTAAACAAGATGGACTTAATCGATATTTATAGGACAGTCCATCCAAAAACAACACAATACTCTTTCTTCTCAAGTGCTCATGGAACATTCTCCAGGATAGATCATATCTTGGGGTCACAAATCAAGCCTTGGTAAATTTAAGAAAATTGAAATCATATCAAGTATCTTTTCCAACCACAATGCTATGAGACTAGATATCAATTATAGGAAAAGATCTGTAGAAAATACAAACACATGGAGGCTAAACAATACACTACTTAACAAGCAAGAGATCACTGAAGAAATCAAAGAGGAAATCAAAAAATACCTAGAAAAAAATGACAATGAAAACACAACGACCCAAAACCTATGGGATGCAGCAAAAGCAGTTCTAAGAAGGAAGTTTATAGCAATACAATCCTACATGAAGAAACAAAAAACATCTCAAATACACAACCTAACCTTATACCTAAAGCAATTAGAGAAAGAAGAACAAAAAAAACCCAACCTTAGCAGAAGGAATGAAATCATAAGGATCAGATCAGAAATAAATGAAAAGAAATGAAGGAAACGATAGCAAATATCAGTAAAACTAAAAGCTGGTTCTTTGAGAGGATAAACAAAACGGATAAACCATTAGCCAGAGTTATCAAGAAAAAAAGGGAGAGCACTCAAATCAATAGAATTACAAATGAAAAAGGAGAAGTAACAACTGACACTGCAGAAATACAAAGGATCATGAGAGATTACCAAAAGCAACTATATGCCAACAAAATGGACAACCAGGAAGAAATGAACAAATTCTTAGAAAAGCACGACATTCTGAGACTGAACCAGGAAGAAATAGAAAATAGAAACAGACCAATCACAAGCACTGAAATTGATACTGTGATTAAAACTCTTCCAACAAACAAAAGCCCAGTACCTGATGGCTTCACAGGCAAATTCTATTGAACATTTAGAGAAGAGTTACACCTATCCTTCTCAAACTCTTCCAAAATATAGCAGAGGGAGGAACACTCCCAAACTCATTCTATGAGACCACTATCACCCTGACATCAAAACCAGGCAAAGATGTCACAAAGAAAGAAAACTACAGGCCAATATCACTGATGAGCATAGATGCAAAAATCCTCAATAAAATATAGGAAACAGAATCCAACAGCACATTAAAAGGATCATACACCATGATCAAGTGGGGTTTATCCCAGGAATGCAAGGATTCTTCAATATACACAAATCAGTCAATGTGATACACCATATTAACAAGTTGAAGCATAAAAGCCATGTGATCATCTCAATAGATGCAGAAAAAGCTTTTGACAAAATTCAGCACCCATTTATGATACCCCCCCCCAGAAAGTAGGCATAGAGGGAACTTACCTCAACATAATTAAGGCCATATCTGACAAACCCATAGCCAGCATCGTTCTCAATGGTGAAAAACTGAAACAGTTTCCACTAAGATCAGGAACAAGACAAGGTTGCCCACTCTCACCACTATTATTCAACATAGTTTTGGAAGTTTTAGCCACAGCAATCAGAGAAGAAAAAGAAATAAAAGGAATCCAAATCAGAAAAGAAGAAGTAAATCTGCCATTGTTTGCAGATGACATGATACTATACATAGAGAATCCTAAAGATGCCACCAGAAAACTACTAGAGCTAATCAATGAATTTGGTAGAGTAGCAGGATACAAAATTAATGCACAGAAATCTCTTGCATTCCTATACACTAATGATGAAAAATCTGAAAGAGAAATTTTAAACTCCCATTTACCATTGCAACAAAAAGAATAAAATACCTAGGAATAAACCTACTTAAGGAGACAAAGACCTGTATGCAGAAAACTATAAGACACTGATGAAAGAAATTAAAGATAATACAAACAGATGCAGAGAAATACCATGTTCTTGGATTGGAAGAATCAACATTGTGAAAATGACTCTACTACCCAAAGCAATCTACAGATTCAATGCAATCCCTATCAAACTACCAATGGCATTTTTCATAGAACTAGAACAAAAAGTTGCACAATTTGTATGGAAACACAAAAGATCCCAAATAGCCAAAGCAATCTTGAGGAAGAAAAACAGAGCTGGAGGAATCAGGCTCCTGGACTTCAGACTATACTGCAAAGCAACAGTAAGCAAGACAGTATGGTACTGGCACAAAAACAGAAATATAGATCAATGGAACAGGATAGAAAGCCCAGAGATAAACCCACACACATATGGTCACCTTATTTTTCATAAAGGAGGCAAGAATATACAATGGAGAAAAGACAGCCTCTTCAATAAGTAGTGCTGGGAAAACTGGATAGCTACATGTAAAAGAATGAAATTAGAACACTCCCTAACACCACACACAAAATAAGCTCAAAATGGATTAAAGACCTAAATGTAAGGCCAGACACTATAAAACTCTTAGAGGAAAACATAGGCAGAACACTCTATGACATAGATCACAGCCAGATCCTTTGTGACCCACCTCCCAGAGAAATGGAAATAAAAACAAAAATAAACAAATGGGATGTAATAAAACTTAAAATTTTTTGCTCAGCAAAGGAAACCATAAACAAGATGAAGAAACAACCCTCAGAATGGGAGAAAATATTTGCAAATGAAGCAACTTAAAAGGGATTAATCTCCAAAATTTACAAGCAGCTCATGCAGCTCAATATCAAAAAAACAAAGAACTCAATCTAAAAATGGGCAGAAGACCTAAACAGACATTTCTCCGAAGAAGATATACAGATTGCCAACAAATACATGATAGAATGCTCAACATCACTAATCATTAGAGAAATACACATCAGAACTACAATGAGGTATCACCTCACACCACTCAGAATGGCCATCTTTAAAAAATCTACAAACAGTAAATGCTGGTGCGGGTGTGGAGAAAAGAGTACCCTCTTGCACTGTTGGTGGGAATGTAAATTGATACAGCCAGTATGGAAGACAGTATGGAGGTTCTTTAAAAAACTAAAAATAGAACTACCATATGACCCAGCAATCCCACTACTGGTCATATACCCTGAGAAAACTATATTTCAAAAAGAGTCATGTACCACAATGTTCATTGCAGCTCTATTTACAATAGCCAGGACATGGAAGCAACCTAAGTGTCCATCGACAGATGAATGGATAAAGAAGATGTGGCACATATATACAATGGAATATTATGCAGCCATAAAAATAAACAAAACTGAGTTATTTGTAGTGAGGTGGATGGACCTAGAGTCTGTCATACAGAGTGAAGTAAGTCAGAAAGAGAAAAACAAATACCGTATGCTAACATATATATATGGAATCTAAGAGAAAAAAAGAATATTGGCTATGAAGAACCTAGGGGCAGGACAGGAATAAAGATGCAGACATAAAGAATGGACTTGAGGACACAGGGAAGATGAAGGATAAGCTGGAATGAAGTGAGAGAGTGGCATGGACTTATATATACTACCAAATGTAAAATAGCTAGCTAGTGGGAAGCAGCCGCATAACACAGGGAGGTCAGCTCAGTGCTTTGTCACCATCTAGAGGGGTGGGATAGGGAGAGTGGGAGAGAGACGCAAGAGGGAGGAGATATGGGGATATAAGTATATGTATAGCTGATTCACTTTGTTATAAAACAGAAACTAACACACCATTGTAAAGCAATTATACTCCAATAAAGATGTTAAAAAAAATGTTACACACACACAAAAAAGAAAAAATTCAGGTTTGCCTCCCAATTCCAGCCAAAGTGCAAATTAACTTTTTCACACTTTACCATTTATAAAAATTAGAATTGGAAGGGTTAAACAAGAGAATGTTTGTGATATTGTGTAGCGTAAGACTGTCTCAGAGTAATTGGTATTGAATTTCAGTTTCTTTTATAATTAAAAAGAATAAGCAGCTCTTACAAGGGTAGTGCCTATTTGGCGAAATTACTGAGTGATCCTTCATGAAAATCATATATGGTGTGTATTGACAATCTTCCAGAAGTGTGCTGACAGTTGCTGACGCCCAGACTTTCATCCTTAGTTGTGGTCTGTGCACAACCAGCCCTGACATGACCTGGGAGCAGGAAGAGATGCGGAAGCTCTGGTCTACCTGCAGATACACTGGACCAGAACTAGCATTTTAACAAAGTTTCCGGGTGGGTTATATGCACATTAGAGCTAAGAAACTCTGTCCTTGATTACTGGATGGCGGAGGGATTAAGGAGGATTTCATTGGCTTATAGAAAAATAGAAGTATTCCTGAGAATATAATAAATATATATGTATGTATAACAGAACATAACGAAACGTAACATACATATTCTACCAATTTCGAATTTGGTTAAGCACTCATCCTTTAAAAAGCAAATGGACAATTCTCAGGAAATGGCAGCACAATTTTTTAGATCTTTTCGAATCCCACATATAAACAGACATCTGGAAAGCAAAACTAAAGTGGATAGACAAGGTTTACAGCAAAGCTAGGTAATGAGGTATTCCAATACTCTCCAAAATTCAGTCAGTGAGAACGTATTACCAACAGCTACAAGGTCTAGGTATTATCAGTGTCTGTGTGGGTGAAGCAGAGTGAAGGAACAGGATGTCAAATGACCTTCGCAAAGGAGACCCCACTAAATAGCCAACAGGTGTTCGCTGGAAAGCGTGGCAGGACAATTTGAGAAGAGTAGATTAGACTGTACTAAGGAAAAAAGAATCTCTCCCCTGCTGCAAGAGTGGATAAATGCCCGGAGCCCTCAGTGGGATCTGATTGTGCTGATCAGTCTGGGCTCCCCTGAATGCCAGAAATGGAGCAGCCAGAGCTCCCTTTCAGTATAGGAAGCTCACTGAGGAGAAACTGCGAGAGCAGAATCAAAACTGAGCAGGATGAGGACACAGGGATGAAGGGGAAAGTTCATTCAGATAAAAATAGGGGAGGGAAACAAAGCCAGAAGAACCTCAGACAGCAGCTCCATCCATATATATATATTTATATATAATAATATATAAATATATATACACGCACACACAGTGTAGGACCCTAACAAGTCTTAAATGCAGGATAAACAAATTCACACAAAAATGAGCAGCAGAAAAGCGTAAGGTCAAATTCCATACAAAGTCACTGTAAGAAAAAGAAGAGATTAAGAAGCAGAATAACATCCTTGTATACTGGAACAAAAATGCTCAAAATAGGGCTTCCCTGGTGGCGCAGTAGTTGAGAGTCCGCCTGCCGATGCAGGGGACGCGGGTTCGTGCCCCGGTCCGGAAGGATCCCACATTCCGTGGAGCGGCTGGGCCCGTGAGCCATGGCCGCTGAGCCTGCACGTCCGGAGCCTGTGCTCCGCAACAGGAGAGGCCACAACAGTGAGAGGTCCCCGTACAAAAAAAAAAAAAAAAAAAGCTCAAAGTAAACAGGTCAAAATTGCAACATGCTTTTTCAGAATAAGCTCAGAGATACTAAGAAAAGGATACAAGATATAAGTGAGAAAAACTCAGAATGAGGTGACATAATTTAAGAAGGAATTAGAAATAAGAAGGAAAATCATTTTGTTATGAAGATAAAACTGGAAGGAAAACAAGAACAAATGAATACAACAAACAGTGCCTTTAGAGAAATGGGAAGTGGAAAGTGGAAAATGTTTTAACTCATAAAGGAATGAAGAAGGAGATAGAAAGTATTGGAGAGAAAGTGGCCAATATTGAAGACAGGCAAAGAGAATCTAAAGTATGGGTAACAGGAGTTTACGGAGAGGACGACCAAAACTTAGTATCAATGATTCCCCCTCAAGAAAGTTTTCTTAAAATTAAAAAAATATATACTTGAAACGACGTGTTAGAAAAACTCTCTGTGGGCTGAGACTATCAATACAGAACAACCAACACCAAGACCTGCTAATAAAATTATTGGATTTTTAAAGAAAGGAAAAAAGAAACTCTCTGGGCAACCAGGCAAAGGGAGGACTTCATATAGAAGGGAAAGAAAATTCTATTTTTGTTAGAAGTTTTTACTATATCGCTTTGTGCTCAAAGAAAATGGAGTGATGTATTTAATATACTCAAGGAAAGCAATGAAAATACAGGATTTTATATCCAATAAACTGGCTGTCAAGTATAAAGGGCACAATAAACTGTTATGAAAAAGGACGATGGCTCCTACGAGCCCTTTCCAAGAAGACCACCAAAGAATGACTTTCAAACCACCAGAATGACCGTCGTAGGACTGGTGGTGAGCATTGATCACCTCCATGCTTCTAGGACTAAGGCTGAGTGAAGGTTAAAAGGGAGGGCGTATCGTATGGTGTGTAGGGCCAGTGTGGTCTGACGACTAAGACCCAGCACAACCATTGAAAAGCAGCGGGAGGTGGGGGAAGTCTCTCCGCTGTCTTAGCCTTTATTGTTGGTGATGCGCGTGGTAGAGTTCTGAGGTGTGTGTATGAGAAGGAATAAAGCCTAGGGGTGATTATGGGATATTCTTTCATCCCCTGTGAGCACGGCGATGTGTGAGGATGCTGTGTGATCCAGGGACTTGGCGGGGGGGTGGTGCTACCAAGTTCTATGTCCTCACCCAGGAGGTGGTTACAAGATTCATTGTAAAATAATTCGCTACATCACACATTGGTTTAGTGGGGGTCTCTGCCCCTGGGTTTTATTCTACAGTGGAAGGTAAACAGGTGAGCCCAAAAAAACAATAACAGCAACAAATGTTCCCTGAATGGTTAATCCTGCTAATACTCACGTGGGTGGGGATTATTTCAGTGAGGCAGGGGCACAGCGTGGTCCAAACTGTCCCGAGACCATATCTCCGTTCTGCCTGAGTCTTTGCTCTTTGGGTGACCTTGGGCCCCTCCAAACAGCAGTTTTATCACAGGTGAAGCGTGTCCAACCACACTGATGCGTAATTCACGGGGATGCAGAGAGGCTTCGATGAGGAACCGAATGTGCAGGTTCTTTGTAAACTGCAAAACACTCTACAAATACTTGTTCTCATTAGACCCAAACTAGTGAGCTCCCCATAGCAATTATGTTTCTGACATTTTGCTCCGGCTGGTACAGTCCCCTCCCCAGCCCTCTCATGAATATCTGATATATGGGACATGTATATTACCACGCTCAGAAGAGGCCAGCTGAACAGATACTTAATAATGAGGCTCTGCCTTGGTATAAGCTTTAAGGGAGTTGAAACTCATGAAAACGATTGTTTCCTGGCCTGCCGTAACTACTGCATATAAACCACCAAATATTTATCAACTTTCCTCTTGGTCCCAAGCCCTGATCAAGCACCTGAGTCCATCGGTGGGAAAAAAGTTTCCCTACTCTTGGGGAGCTTATATTTTAGCAAGGGCAGAGAGACAACCCGTTCAATACAGAAAGTATATAGCATATTTGCAGGCAGTAAGGATTATAGAAGACAGAAAAAGTAGATCGGAGCTAAGAGGATTAGGAGAGCAAGGGTAGGGGTGTGGGCTGCAATTTTGTGTTGGGTGGGCAGGTTGGCCTGATTGAAAGGTAGCATCTGAGAAGAGACATGAAGAAGGTGAGGGTCTGAGCCATGTGGCTATCTTGGGGAAGTGCATTCCAGGCAGAGGGAACAACCAGTGCAAAGGCCCTGTGGCTGCCCATGCCCCGCTTGTCCGAGAGACAGCAGGGAGGCCAGCGGGGATGGAGTGAAGTGAGTGTTGGGGAGACAGAGGAGATGAGGCCAGGAAGAAGCGGGTAAGATTGCCAAGCGCTTGCGAGGCTGTTGAAAAGACTTAAAGACTTAATTCTTCTCTAAGGAAAGTGGGGAGCCGTGCAGGCTGAGGAGCAGAGGAGGGATTTAGGTTTTTGAAGGATCCCTCTGGACGCCGTGGTGAGAGTACCTTAGGGGTCAGGGAAGAAGCAGGGGGACAGGTTTTGAGTAAGAGATGAAGATGGTGTGGATTACGATGGGTGTAGCTGAGGAGGGACAGCGTTGTCTGGGACTCCCTCTCGAGCCCTGAATGCAAGTAAAGGCATCTGAGGGGCCCTCAGGGCCACTGGGAGCAAGGACCGAGAAGGGAGTGAGCAAAGTTAGGGTCTACACACACACACACACACATTTTTGAATGAAGTTCCAGGAGAGCAGAGATTGGTTTCATTTTGCTCATGGCTGTATCCCCAGGCTCTAGAACACATAGCAGAGCACACAGCAGATGCTTAATAAATGTTTGTGGAATCATGGACATAATAAATGAACATCTTGCACAGTTTTAAAAAAAAAGCAAGTAAAGGCGTCTGGGGAGGCTGGGTCTTGCATCCCTGGCAAGACTGTGGTTTTCTCTCCCGTGGCTGTGGTCTTCTTGGCCCGTCACTCTTAAGCAGCAGTTATGGGTTTCCCCTCCAGTTCTCATGTGCACGGGAGATTTGCTTCTCAGTCGGGCTTTCTGAGTGAGACTGGTTCCCTGAATCATCTCCTCACACCTCAAAGCGACAGAAGTTCCTTTCCTTTGAGCAGCTCTGCCTTTCCCATTCAGTAACTCCCTTCTTTCTCGCTCTCTGGACTTTCGTTTTGTCATCAGAACGATGGGGCCGGTGCTCTTTGGAAAACTTTCAACTGGTTAGTTTGCTGATTCGGAACTTCATGTGCACACACGTGTACGCACCCATGAGAGATTCCTGTGCTATCCTGCACCTCTAATTGTTACAAGCCCCAGCAAGATGGTTAGCTAATTAGAGAAGATCTTAATTATAGCCACAGACAGTATTATTGTACTGTAATCCTTCCCCAACCACAAACTCTTCAGATTTTTACATCAAGCACATGGTAAACCCTGAGCCAATATCTAAATGGGCCCCCGTGAGACCTCGGGCTTCTATGAAAGCTTCTACATTTGCCTGTCATTCCTTACACATTTTTCGACGTGCTCATTGTCTCAGGAGGATACGTCAACATCTTCTTTTTGAGATGCACGTTAACATTTGGTGCTTCTGTTTCACTTTTTCACTTTCATTGCCTGCTGACTCAGTCATGTAAAAGTTCTAAAATTATACATTTAATGGGGCCTCCCTGGTGGAGCAGTGGTTGAGAGTCTGCCTGCCGCTGCAGGGGACGCGGGTTCGTGCCCTGGTCCGGGAAGATCCCACGTGCCGCGGAGCGGCTGGGCCCGTGAGACATGGCCGCTAAGCCTGCGCGTCTGGAGCCTGTGCTCTGCAACGGGAGAGGCCACAACAGTGAGAGGTCTGCGTACTGCAAAAAAAAAAAAATATATATATATATATATATATATATATATATATATATATATATACACTTACTCAAGTTTGGATAAAGATGAAGTGTGATGTCTACACTCATGACTCAAATTAGGGGGTGGCAAAAGTTTCCCGAAGGTGTCAGGATTAGGGTTTCTAAATGAAAATATCGTCTTTAAAAACTAATTTTGCTGATTTTTTAAAAACAGTATGAGATTTATATGGTATAAAATTTCAAAGATGAGAAAGGTATTGGGTGAGGAGGATGTCTCCCTTTCAACCCAGCATCTTTTCCCAGATTTCTATACAATTTACAGAGACTAAGTATCAATATATACAAGCAACGCATAATGTAACTAGTGTCATGTTTCTTGGTGGGTCCTGCCCAAGGTGAGAGCCGCAGTGTTGCTTGGTACTTATTCGATGTCAGATGAGAACATAATTCATAAAATAAAGAGGAAAAAACACCCCAAGATGACACAAGACCAGTTATTAAATGCTGTACGGAGCAGCGTTACAAAGTTACACTAATATTCATTATATTCAGAACGCTGTTTTTAAAAAGTTTTGTCTTAGTGATAGTTTATAAAACAGTACAACAGGCTGAATGAAAACATTAGCATCTCAGGCGTCTTTTCTTCCCCAAATGATTTGGGAAAAATAAAATGTATCCTAATAGAAAAAGAATATATATGTGTGTATATATATGTATATATATTATATGTTATATATATATATCAATACACACATATATTATATATATATATATGTTCAATAAAAAAGTATCCAAATAACTAAATGAGAATAAAAAGAGGTATAATTTACAGAGTGCTTAATAGTTACCAGGCACGCTCCCTGTGTTGCTGTATTTGAGCCCCACAGCTAACCTTCTGAGGCCAATTGTATATGATTAACCCGCTTTCTAGATGAGGAAGTGACCTCTGACAGAGAGGGTCCCTGATGGCAAGTCTCCCAGCTGAGAATGTTTTGGAGGTCATACTGCACAAAGGCTACTTTCCTTTAAAGCAAGAAGACTCATTTTGTTTCAGACCTACGGCTGAGGAAAGAATGGCAGAGGCATTTTGCAAAGTGAGAGGACTGGGTGCTTTTGCTCTGAAGGATTATTTCCATCGCTCCTAAGGTTTCCACTTTCTCTCCTCACTTATTTCCATATTAGCACATGGCAAAATCAGCCTTGGGTGTTTGGAAAGTCAAACTGAATTCTTAACTCTCCAGTGAGCATATTTATTGACATTGGGGAGGGTGCTCATTGCAAGAATAAAATGGAGATAGAAGAGAACGTCAAGGTGATGGAGTTCTAGAATGGCCAAGAGCATCTGTCCCTCTCAGTTGGCAGTGGCCATGAGGGGAATACGTTGCAGACATGAGGGAAAAGCATCCCTTAATACCTTCGGATGCTTCCTCCGTGCAAGGGCACTCTCCTACATACAATCCTCAGCTGTCCACATCAGAAAATCGACATTGGTACATTTACACCACCAAACCCTCCAGACCCTGACTAATGGCCCCAACAATGTCCTTCATGGGTCAGGAGCCAACCCAGGGTCACACACTGCATTGGGTGGTCATGCCTCTTCAGTTCCTCCATTCTGTTTCATCTTTTCCTGACCTTGACAATCTTGAAGTCCAGGCTCTTATTTGTACAATTCTCTCAGTTTATGTTTGTCTCGAGTTATCTCATGATTGGATTCGGGGGATGCGTTTTAGGCAGGAATCTCACAGAAGTGATGCTGTGTCCTTCTCAGTGGCTCAAATCAGGAGGCACACATTGGCAGTGTGTACCATTACTGGGGATGTTAACGTTTCTTATCAACTGATTAAGATGATGTTTGTCAGGTTTCTCTGCTCTATAGTGAATTAATATGTATGACGAATGTGTTGATTAAGTAACTAATAAATATCCTGTGGGGAGATACTTTGAGACTATAAATATTTTATTTCTCATCAGACTTTTTCCCTCCAGATTTAGCGTCTGTTGATGCTTTTTGCCTGAATCAATTATTACTATCTTGGTTACCAAACAGTGATTTTCTAATTCTATGATTTCTTTTGGATTTGTTAGCTGGCATTCTGCTGGAAGACAGAGCTTCTCTTGCTCTTTTACTAATGAATGAATTACTAATTAATATGCATAATAGATTCCTAGTTTACTCAAAGACTTTGAATCCATTACTATAATGTTTTTCTTTTGCTCAAACTGTCCCAGACCTGGCCAGTGGGAGCCCCCTCAAAGTGGCTCTTTTGTTCTTTTGACATGAACTGATCATTCCTTAAGCACTTCCCTATTTTTTGGCACAATAAGATATTTCGGACTTATATTTTCCAGGCCACAGTCCCAGAGTCAACCATTTTGAGTGGTTTTTCAGTTAATTCCTGGGAGAGGTATGTTAAAATCTCCCACTATGATAGTGGATATTTTCTTTTTTTTTTGTAGTTCTGGCAGTGTTTTTCTGTATTTTTAAGCTCTGTTAATAGGTACATCTGCCTAGTGAATTGTACTGGTAGCTTTATACAGTAACCTTATTTCCAGTAACACTTCTTTTGCCTTAAGGCTTAGTTTATCTGTTATCAATTACATATTCTAGTTTATTTTTTGTTTAATATTTTCCTGGTATATCTTTTTTTTTAACATTTTACTTTCAATCTTTTGGTAGCCATACCATTTAGTGTGTCTCATAAAAAGAGGTAGCTGGCCTAAAAAAAAAATCTGATCTAAAAATATAATATGCCATTTTCTTTAAACCTGATGTATCCAACCCTATTTTCAAATTGTAGTAATTGATATAATTGGATTTACTTTTAACGTCTTCATTTGTGCTTTCTATATATTTAGATTTTTCTGTTTTCTCCCTCCTTTCTTGCTCTGAATTTATCATTGAGTAGTTTTTCTTATTTCATTTCTCCCCCTCCACTAGTTTGTTAGTTATATACTTTATTTCTCTTCTGTTTTGTTTACTTTAGAAATTAATTTTAATGTGAATATCTGCTTTTTCAAAATCCTGACCATTATAAGGGCATTAGAACAGTTCAACTCCAATTATTCCCCTCCCAAATGACAAATTATGCATATGAGTTCTATCTTTGAAAAATTTTTAATCCCTGAAGAAATTATTATTCTTTTATGCAGTCAATTTTGTTTCGATTCATATACATATTTGTCAGCATCTTTGCTTATAATTTTTTTTTCATTTCATACCATGTGAAATTACTTTCCTTCTGCCTGAAGTACATTTGTTATATTTTCCTCTAGTGAAGTTTTGATGGTAGTAAACTTTCTCAGTTTTTCATTATCTGAAAATGACTTCTATTTTCCTCATTCTTGAAAGCTATTTTTTTCTTTCCACAGGATATAAAATTTTGTTTACTATTACTTTCTCCCAGTTTACTGAAGATATCATCCTACTGCCTTCTAGCTATTTTTTATCATTACTGCTGTTGGGAAATCTGTGGTCACCCCAATTTGTCATCCTTTTGAAAGCACTTGGCTTTTATTTCTTTGTCTTTGGTGAACTGAAAATTGCACTATGATTTGTTAGGTGTGGATTTCTTATCGATCCTGGTTTGGAACTCATTCAGCTATTATCTTTTCAAATATTGTAAACATCTGTGTTTTTTCTTTACAGAACTGTGCTTAACTGCATGGTCAATTTTTTTCACAACATCTTCTATGGTTCCTAACTTCTCTTTACCAATTCTTAGTGTCTCTACTCTGGTGATTTCTTCCTGTCTATCTTTTAGCTCACTAGTTCTCTCTTTAGCTGTGTCTAATTGAATTTTTAATTTGAATTATTGTAATTTTACTTACATAAGTTCAGTTTTGCTTTCTAAATATCCTTGTTCATAGTTCAGCCTCTTGTACCTAATTCATATCTTCAATTTTCTTTCATTTCCTTAAATTGATTAAACTACTAATTTTATCCACTATGTTAGCTCATTCAGTGGCTGAAGTCTTTGCATGTCTGACTCAGTTGGTTGAGGATTCTGCTTTCTCTGGGTCATGTTGCCTTGTTTCTTTTTGTGTTTTGTGATATTTGAAAGTGAGCTCCTTCCTTGGAACTTTATTTATTTTTAGGAGTTCCTTGAGACCTGGCAGATGGTGACTGCACCAGAACAAACTTGCACATGCTTCTGCAGATGCTGAAGAGGGTTGCCAACTTCAAGTTATTTTAACCTTAATTCTCAGTTTAAGAGTTTTCGGACTATCCACATCCAGGTGGTGTGATTTCAGACTTCAAACTGTATGAGGGCTAGTTTATTACTACGAATTTTCTGGTTGGGCTTCCCCCCCCCCTCTTCAACCAGCACCACTTTTGAGGACAATTTCCCATCAGTGCCCTTTGATGGGGGCAGATTTATTGTTGGTTTATCCATATACGTATGGGGTCCTTTTATGCACTGAGCGGAGATTCCTATTCAATTTATCACCTTGAGAGGTTCCTGGGCTTTTTCTCTGGTTCACTACATTCTCTGAGGCCTGGGAACTGACGGTCTAGTTCACTTTGATTTTACTAGTGCCCTTAAATGCTGCTCTCATGCTCCAGCTACCTCTTAGAGTTGCCAATTTCTGTTGTGTTAGTTTTTCAGGGCTGCTGTAACATTACCACAAATCAAGCGGCTTAAAACAGCAAGAGTTTATTCTCTCACAGTTCTGGAGACTAGAAGTCCAAAATCAAGGTGTCAATAGGGCCATGCTCCCTCCAAAGTCTCCAGGGTAGAATCCTCCCTTGCTTCTTCCTAGCTTCTGGGGTGTGACAGCAATCCCTTGGCATTCATTGGCTGTGATAGCACAACTACAATCTCTACCTCCCTCTTCATATGGCCATCTTCCCTCTGTGTCTGTGTCTCTCTGTGTCCAAATTTCCCTCTTCTTATAAGAACACCAGTCACTGGGTTAGGGACCACTCTAATCCAGTATGACCTCATCTTAACTTGATTACATCTGCCTATTTCCAGATAAGCTCATATTCACGGGTTCTGGGTGGGCATGAAATTTTGGAGGACACTATTCAACCCAATCTATATGTCTTACGTTTTTGTGATCCTACCAATGTATTAAAAATTATATCTAAATTATTGTATTCAGGACGTTGTCATTTATTTGTCTCAGCAGAGGATTGGGAAATTCCAGTATTATTGGGTCATACTTCAGAAATAAATACCTTTGTGCTTTTCTTTATTTTTTGTTAAGATGGTAAGCACCAGGATGACAAGAACTGTGTCCATCCATTTTGCTTTGTGTTCTCAGGATCTAGCAGAGCAGAGAGCAGGTATTCAATAAACATTGGTAGTATAAGTGAATGAATGTTTTAATAAGTTAGTTTCAAAAAATAACAACTGGGTTACAGCATTTGGGACAAGAGTTATTTGAGAACCTCCTTCTCAATACTCCAGCTTGACACTTGGGGCTGAATAGTTTTCCATGTCCCTTGAATTAAAAACTCTGCTGGCTCACAGTTTTCTTAGATCCTCTGCTGTTGCTCCCTAACCCTGCCCATATCCTCCTGATCTGCCAGTTTCATTCCTGTAATGGCTGCACATTACACAAAGCTTCAAAAATTTCCCCCTTCTCCTCTTTTCCCAGGAGGTAGCTGTCATGCATTTTTGTGCCAAAACTGTGCTAAGTGTTTTCACATTTTGTCTCATGCAATCTTCACAAGCCTATAAAGGTATTGATAATACCTATAAACAAGGTATTGATATAGGTATTGATAATACCTATAAACAAGCCTATAAAGTAGGTATTATCATCTATTATGGTCTTCATCATGACCTATCACCACTACTACCATCATCATCATTATTATTTTACTGATAAGGAAACTGAGCCTTAAGGGAGGATAAGTAACTTGGTTAGGTGTTTAAAACAGGAGTAGAGCCCTGGCAATGTAACTCTAAGAGAGGGCCCACATTCTTAATTTATATGTGGTACCTACTTGGTCACGTTTCCACTTTCTGAAGACTACACTCCTTCCTGCCCTCCCTCTGTTTCCTGAAAGGGTTTCCTACCTACCAGCTTAAATCTAAATTTTCCTCAATGACCCATTTATCAAGCACCTATTAGGTGGAAGCCAGTTCTGGTCACCCTTCCTTGTAGAACTAGGAAGGGGCATCATGGCTGTCCTCCTCTCCTGACCACTATTCCTTCTCCACACACTCTTCTATTGCTCAGTGACTCATCTTCTGCTCAAGTCTACACATATTCACTTCTCTTACCTCTTCCCCACTCCTTGGTATAATTCCTGAAACTCCAGTGTGCCTCTACTCTGGTCAAATAATTTAGCATCAATTTTACCGTATTGTTACACAATGAAATTCTTACCTTCGACCTGGTGCATTTTCATTTTAATAATGTTTCTACATCTCGACCTCCTCCTCCCTCTCCTCCCCCTCCCTCTCCCTCTGCTTCTTCTTCTTCCCTTTGCATAACTTTGAGAACTTTGTTATCAATGTCTACCATATCAAATTAAAACTCTTTGTAATAAATTTAAGGCCACCACATTCTAGACCTCCATTATTCTGTATCTCTTCATTTCAGGACAAACTCTGGTTGTACTTACTGCTGGCCAATTCATGAACATGCTATGTACTTTGCTCCCTCCTTATGATTAGATGGTATGATTGAGCTAACTCACCAGCCTCCTACCATTGTAGGTGAAGTCAGGTGTTAAACTCCCACTGTAGCTTAAGATCCTCTGATAAGAAGGAGAGTCGTTGGGAAATCTCTTTGGCCCCCACCACAGGGATAGCTTCCTGACCAATGAGTCCATTAGTAGGCCCCACCGGCCCTTCCTTAGATTCCACATTTTCTGCCACGATGTATACTCCATGAACATCCATTTTCACCAACCCTGTTGCTGACACTCACATCATTTCTCTCAGGATATACAATATACAAAGAATAAATAACAGGAGGGAACAAGAGAGTGAGGAAACTCAACACTAAGAATGAGAGGGAAAGAGGAAAACAGAATGGCAAAGAAACAAGATAATAACCACAACTATATAGCTAACAATGACTAAGGATTTCATATGCACCAGGCTCTGTTCTCCTAAGCAGAGACAGATTAAAAAGCAAGGACCTATTCATATAAAAGTTAAACATCGGGCTTCCCTGGTGGCGCAGTGGTTGAGAATCTGCCTGCTAATACAGGGAACACAGGTTCGAGCCCTGGTCTGGGAGGATCCCACATGCCGCGGAGCAACTGGGCCCGTGAGCCACAACTACTGAGCCTGCGCGTCTGGAGCCTGTGCTCCACAACAAGAGAGGCCGCGATAGTGAGAGGCCCACGCACCGCAATGAAGAGTGGCCCGCGCTCGCCGCAACCAGAGAAAGCCTTTGCACAGAAACAAAGACCCAACACAGTCAAAAATACATTAAAAAAAAAAAAGTAACAAATGTTCAAGTACAATTGGTGTCTTTAAAAAAAAAAAGTTAAACATCCCTGGAATAAATTGGAAATATGGTGCAGTTAACTCAGGTTTGCATATGTAACTCTTAACATAGGTGAAGGATGTAAATACATGCTGTTCCTGCAGAAGCATATGTCACCTTCATGGGGTAAACAAAACAGAACATGGCAAATGTTTTCTCCTTGGATTTGACCTATCTTTGTTGAGATCTTTGTTCAACAAGGCGTCTTGCCTCTAACTTGAGTCCAACAATCAGAAATTTGGTTGAAGTGAGCTGTTGTAGTCTCCAGAAAGCCTGGAATCAAATAACAAATGGTGTAGTTCTGTTTAGTAGGAACGATCATTTGCGTTATATTCTACATAGAAAACATAATATTTCCCTTAAAAGATCAGTCCTGGTAGGAAAATTATAAAAGAAAAGAGAAAAAGAGCTATTAAATGCTGGGAAACAATCTGACAACATAAAATGCAGAAATAAGAAAAAGGATTTCTGAGCCTACTTTGAACAAGACTTTGTTACAGTATAGAATCATGTCTAGTCTCAGTAACTACTACTAATGTAATCCAGTTATGAGTGATAGAAAAACTGTCAGACACAAAATAATTTCAAATAGCTGAAGTGCTATGTTATAACCAGTGTGAAACAAATACCTAATTTAGAATATAAAGAGGTATAAAATTTTTCATTATCAGAAATCAGCTTTTGTTTATTCCACATAGCAGAGCTTCTATTTTTTCACACCACTTTTGAATCAACCGAGCTCATCCTCCCTGAAGCCTGGTGCTTTCCTGGTTAGGAATTTGTAATGATATTAGATGGATCTGACGTTGTTGTAGATCATGGCACCATAAGTTCCTATGTGGATTTTTTCCAGCCAGAGAACATGGAGATCATAGCAATAGTTGGAGAAACTGGACCACCCCAAGCATTCTGGCCTACACCAACAATTGATTCAATGATTAGTCATGGTGCAATGAATCAAACTGCAGTGAAACCTACCAGAACCATTTCATCACAAAGATCTGTTTGGATATTTGGGGCTTATTTGGTGGTGGTGGTAATGGTGCTGGTGATGGTGCTGGTGGTAGTGGTACAAATGGTGGTGGTAATGGCAGTGGTGATAATGGTGGTGGTGATGACAGTTGGTGTGTGTTAATGACACAGGAAGTCAGTGGTCCCAGGTGGTGTACAAGGGAGAGAACAAAAGCTTCCATCTGGAGAAGGTCTCTTCTATGTTTATAGAAAAGAGGAAGGACATGGTAGGAGCTACCTTCGGGAGGATTGTTACCCTCCTGTCATCACAGGTCTAGCTTACTTTAATGGCTCTTTTATGGTCCCAGCATAACCTCACTGTGCTCAGAGTCAACAGTGATCCAAATTACCCTGCCTCTGCTTATGGCTCGAACAAGAAGGTTGGTATTAAAAGAGTTATATTGATCTTGGGTCTTGGAAATGCCATTTTGATGTTTCTGTTCTCCCTTCTGATGATGGAATCTTTCAGGTCAAATCATCTGGTCCATTTGGGTGAAGAAGAAGTCAACAATTCGATAGTAAATTGTTTCATTGCCAAGACAGTAGGACTGTCATTACCTCTGCACTCTCATTGCAAGCACCTCAATCATGGTTAAGATTGAGTCCCTCATGAAGAGACTGATTCTACGTAATTGTCCTCAACTTAAGAATTGAATGCTTCTGTTGACTAGACCTTTCAAATGGCAAGAAGAGCAAGCCTCAGGTCCATGACATTGTTCTGGCAGGCACCCTGTCCATATATCCAAGAATAAGAAACCTATGCGGGACTTCTCAATGGCAAGATGCTACCACTTAGGTGAAGCTATCTAGATTGCCCTATTATCTGAGATAAATCTGAAAATGTTTTAGTTTCTTTCTTTTTTTTTTTTTTGCTTGAAGATCTGCCCCTCGGAAGGGAAACCTCTGGTGGAATCACAACTGTCCTGATCTGGTGTGCCACCACGCAGTGCAGATTTTCACCTTTTGTCAGACAACCAGCCTGGTGAACTCACTCAGGTTTATGAAAATGAGAGCAATGACCAAGGACAACCTGCTTGGCAGTTCACGACACTCCTCACATTGGCAATGACAACGAGTCCAATGGCAAGCCCGGTGGGTCTGACAGGTTGAGTACAGGCCAAGAGAGCAAGCTTATGAACGCTCAAGATGAAGGATGTCGTTTGAGAAAGGAAGGTATTGAGTTCATGCCTAAGAGGCACAGGCTGAAGATGAGAAGCACGGAGACAAGTGTCTCCCAGCACCTCACTCAAATCCTTTCAATAAGAAGCCACAGTAGGAAGATAAGAAACTTCAAGACAAGTGCAATGAAATCATTAAGATGAGTCAGTCTATTTGACAGCAGGAGTTTCCAAAAAGAAAGATCTGGAGAGTATTTTGCCAACCCAAACTCACAAGTTTGTCTAGATGGCAGGGCCATGCATAGGGGGGATGCCCTAGGGCTTCTGAGGGGCCAAGCTCCTTGTGATGGTTCTGGATCCATCATTAAGGCCAGTAAACACATATCCCACCCAGCTAATCAAATATATGAAGAACATAATTTATTGCCAAGTCCGCACAGTGGCAGTATTTTAGTTGGGCATTCTGATACTTGGATGTCCATTCAGGAAAAGAAGGGCAAACTTTCCCACTATCAGGTCTGTAAAAAAAGTGGAAAATAGAATTCATGTTCTTGAGAATAAATATCTATTTAAAATCATCACCTTAGAAAAGGAAGAAACTCAGTCTCTCCATCTCCTGAACAAGCATCAGCAAGAGTCCTTATGCACTTGAAGGAGCCCCGAGTTATTAACCTACCTGGGGAAGACACGAGACTTGCAGCCCTAGGAGCTAAGGCAAAAGTGTGGTTATATAATTCTCATTGCGAGATACCGTTTCATCAGACGATGGGTTTCGGGGGTTTTAAATTCAGAGAAGAATTTATCTTGTGGATCCTTCTGAAAGGAACATTAAGCAAGTTAATGACTAATGTCTTTGTGAAGTTATACAGAAAATTAAAAAATGCTTTTCATGGAGAGGGTTCTTAAGGGGACCCTTGAAAAAAATCTGAGGAAAGCCAGACTCAAACAAGATCAGGTCTCTTTAATTCAAGTCAACAACTGTTCCTTGAGAAGCTACTAGATGCCAGGCACTAGGCCAGGTGTTAAGACACAGCAGTGAGTAATACATATGCTTGATTTATGTAAAGCCTTCAAACTTGTATTGTGATGTCTCAGGATTTGCATAAAAGGAGCAAAACAAATCACTGGCAACAAAACCTATTCACCAAGGAGAAAATAAGTTAGATTAATTTCCCTGTTCCTCTTGCTGATTTTAATTTTGTACTTTGTTCTTTCTTTCTTTGAACTTGAAGTTCTTCTTGATTTTGGGTCTATGCATGGTGATTTCCATTGTGACTTAGTATTATAGTTTTAAATTTTTATCAAATTAATACGTGCACATAGTTTAAAGGGTCCAATGGTACCACAAGGCTCAGGATACAAACAATGGTCCTCTGTCCCTCTCTTTCTCACCCCCATGTCCACTCCCAAGAAGTAATCAGTTTCAGCAATTTTAGCTGTCTTCGTTTTTCCTGTTCTTCCATATTTCTAAATAACAAGGATATACTGCCCTTGGTTGATTTAAAAATTTTGACATTATATAATGACTTCCCTCTGTGAAAGAAGAGGACCCTTTGGCTCTCTTACACCAGCTCCTGTGTTCCTCCTGACCCTCTCAACATGTAATGCTACAGTTTCTCGGATTGGCACTCTGCAATCTTATGATCTTGGCTATATTTTGGCAATATTTATGTCATTCACAGCTAAAACACATCATGTCCTGTGATATCATTTTCTTTCTTATATGGCTTTTTATTTTTCCTGGAGTTAATAACTACCTTGTCTCTTCTGGTTTCTGTGTATGTCAGTAATTTACTCTCAAACTCTGTTGGAACTCCATGTAGAGAAACACTGATAATCTCGCAGGTTCACGTTTTTCTTGGAGGGTTCTCTCATCTTCAGTCCTCTTGCTGTTCATCTGGTTATTTTTCAGTCCTACTGCACAATTGCTGTCCTGGGCTCTTTTCTTTTTTACCATCGTCTGGGAATACCTTCTCTTCTCTCCTATGTTGGGCCCCTGCTTTCTAGAGCCCTTCTCTGTTTTTTTGTGGTTTACTCCTTTGTTTTGGTGGAACACATCCTGCAATAGTTTCCTATCAAAGTGTCCTTGGCAGTAAAAGCTGTTGGAGAACTTGCATGTCTGAAAAAGTTTTATTCTGTCCTTAAACCTGATTGGCTTGGTATAGAATTCTAGGTTAGAAATCATTTCTTCTTAGAAGTTTGAAGGCATCACTCCACTTTCTCTTTAATTCTGTAGCTGCTCTTTTGAAATTTAATGCTGTTTCAGTTCCTGACTCCCTTTTGGCGACCTGAATTTTCCTTCTGGCAAGTGTTAGAATCGTTTCTTCATTCCTAGGTTCTAAACTTCCCCGTAGTGGGCTTTGGTGTGGATCTATTTTCATTCATTTGTGCTGAGTACTTGTGAAAAACCCTGCAATCTAGAAACTCAGATCTGTCACTTCTTGGAACATTTAATATCAGTTTTTTAAAAAGTAATTACTTCTCATTCATTTTCTGCCTGTCTCCCTCCCTGGAATACCAATTGGACTTCTTAGGCTGTTAGACCTCATAGATTGAGCCTCTAATTTTCTTATTTATTGTCTCCTATGTTGTTTATCTTTGTTGCGATCTATTTTTCAGGAGGTTATTTCAAGTTCATATCAACTGATAGATTGGGCACCTGGTGAGAGAGAAAGAGGAGTCATGAATGGCTTTAAACATCAGGAAGAAGGGGGCCACATTTTCCTGACATGGGGGGCTGGGGGAGGAGCAGCTGGAAGGGTGAGTCCCACCTCAGTCTAGGACCTGTCACGTGTGAAATGCTGGTAGACATGCGTGTGGAGATGCAGTGAGTCTGGAGTTCCAAGGAAACTTAAGGTACTGTAAAAAGATATATTTAGAAAGTGGGCTTGTAGCACATGCTATTTTGTAAAGTGCTCCTTTTTTTTTTAACTTAACAATGTACTGAGAGCATTTTCTCCTCATTATCGGTACTTTTGATTCTGTTGGGCATCATTTATTGCCACCTGGGGGCATCTTGTAATGTTCCCCCACTCCCACCCCCAGGCTCTAACCAGGGACTGTTCTCTCCGTGGGTTCCAGGAGCTTGAGGGATGCTCAGGCCTAAAAAAACAGCACAAGGTACCAGGGCTTAGACAGGCATTGCCGACAGGCTGAGGCGCACAGGGCGGGAGCTTGGTAATCATTCAGACAAGTGTTCCCGGGGGTGCAGTTATCCCTGGGGTGCCCGTGGGGCTCCAATGCACCTGCTATTGATGGGACAGATCGGCTGGCCTGTGGTTAGCATTGTAAAGCACCTAACTGGGGAGAAAACCTGTGTGTGCGTGTGTGTGTGTGTATGCGTGTGGGCACGTGTGCCAGCAGGTTTCTCCACTCCCAGGCGCACCCTCACATCTGAGACCGTGTCACTTATCACTCAAGCGGAGAGGGCTCCTTGCCTGAGCCCAGTGGAACCTTGTGGGCAGCCTGACCCCTCACCTCTCATCCACACTCAAGGGAGCCTTTCTGGGTTCCTGGTGCTTTAGCTCAACCTGTCCTTTGTCTTTCTTTTTCTCTCTCTTCAACTCCCACCACCCTCCTTCTGGCTCCAGAGAACCATCATGGGCTAAGGAGAGAGGCTGGAGTCCAGTCCATTTAGGGGAATAAAAGGAAGAAATTCAGGTTCTGGGTTGTAGGGAAACATTCATGCATTGGGGTCTCTGTCTTTAGAACAGGGCAGAGGTCTGCTTGTCCGAATGTTGGCCGGAGAGCAGGGCATCTCACCTCCTAAAATGAGTGCTCATCAGGGCAGACTGAGCCTGGAGTGGGGGAAGGGGGCAGGGAGGCTGGGCCACAGTCTTCTACCTCTGTCCCTGTGTGCCATGACTGCAGCGAGATGGCTCAGCTGGGAGTGAGCATGCTAGAAAAACGGAAAGTTGTTTTCAGAAATTGACCCAGAGATGAGCAGATGCCTGTGTTTTGTTGTTGCCATCACTATGTCTTCTCTGCATGACATATTCCCGAAAGATGTTTAAAATGCTTTAGCAATCATGTTTCATCAACATCTCTTGACGGTAGGTGGGCGGTAAGGAGGCGGCCAGGCAGCTTGTTCTGTGGAGATGCTTCATTTCAAGTGAAGAGTGAAATCTGGACTGCAGGGGGAGGGGGTTTTGTAACCAGAATTTGTTCACGTGGGTTTGGTAGGTAAAGAAACACCAAGATGACGGTCACCATGGTTCATTCATTCATTCAGCAAGCATTTATTGGGGTGTCCCCCAGGCCAGCACTGAGTGCTGGGAGAACAGCAATGAGGAAGGTCAAGTATTCTTTTGAAGATGGCAATTTGAGATTAAAAGAAGACATTTGGAAGGAAAAGAAACAGGTCATAGTAGTAGTTTGGGTACAGAAAAGAATCAAGGTGAACATAAACAGTAACTGTAACATATCAAAAGTACAAATCTGAAAAACAGTCTTTGATTACTAAATAGGAAAGCAGGAGACTTTGCAAAATCTAACTTCACTTTTTGAAAAGATCATATATTTAGCTGATTTAAATATCCAAACAATACAAAACGTTCTGGCCTAAAAAGTCTTGCTACCCCCTCTGGACACACCCATTTCTCCCTCACCTTGTGGGTAATTCTGTTTATGAATTTCTTATTTACCCTTCTAGTGTTTCTTTATAAAAATTTAAGCATATATGCATATATATTAATTCTTTGTTTCTTACATAAATAAATGCAGACTCTATACAACAGGCATATTAATTTTCTGGGCCATGCAACAAATTAGCACAAACTTAGTGACTTAAAACAATGCATATTTATTATCTCATGGCTTCTGTGGGTCAGGAGTCTGGGTGGGCTTAGCTGGGTTCTCTGCACAGGGGCTCACAAAGTGTCAATCAACATGTTAGCTGGGTTGCATTTTCATCAGAGGCTCGACTGGGGAAAGATCTGCTTCCAACCTCCCTCAAGCTGTTGGCTGACAATTTCTTTGCAGCCATGAAATTGTGGTGGGTTTCTCCTTCAAAGCCAGTAAAAGAGAGAATCTCTAACCTAAAGAAAAGCCTCTTTTAAGGGATTTTACTTAATTAGGTTAGGACCTCCCAGGATAGTCTCCCTATTTGATTAACTCAGAAACAGCTGATTTGGGATCTTAATTACATTCACCAAGTCCCTTCACCTTTGCCATACTGCATTGGCCAAGGAGTAAGTCAGACTCTGTGCGTTCAAGAAAAGTAGACTTTTATACAAAGTTGTGGCTCACTGAGTTCACCTTAGGGAGTGTCTGTTATGCCAGAAATTGGCAAATTATACCCCACGGGCCAAATCCAGCCTGCTACGTGTATTTGTAAATAAGGTTTTATTGGTACGCAGTCACGCTCATTAGTTTATATATTGTCTGTGACTGCTTTCTTGCTAACATAGCAGAGTTGAGAGGTTGTAACAGAGAGTATGTATGACCTGCAAGCCTAAAGTATTTACTATCTGGCTCTTTCCAGAAAAAACATGATGCAATGTTCTGCACCATGTTTTTTCTCTTACCATTAAACCTTGGTGTCCTCCGTGTCGGTGCACACAGATCTTTATCATTTTTCACAGTTTTGTAGGCATAGTATTCCCTGTGTGTGGCTATACCATGGTTTACTCAACTGGTCCCTGACTGCTGGACACAGTGGTTTCCAGTCTTTTGCTAGACATGATCTTGGAAGTAAGAAATCTTAAAATCCTGATTGAATGAAGTCGAATATATTTGTTTCTCTTTTTATTATGCTTTAACCAAAGCTCCTTTTGGTATTAAAAATATTTATTTTTTTCTGATTAAAAATGTAATACAAAATTATACAAAGATCAAAACTTTAGAATAAAAAGTGTGGGACATTTTGGGGAAGATGGTGGTGAAAAAACTTACCCCTGATACATTTTTCTCACAATCTCTCAGTTCAGCTATGAACTACCTTTCCTGAACTCAGTGGAGGCAAGGGCCACAAGGTGTAAGGGAGGCCCAAAGGCTACGGAAGGCTGGAGTCTGGTCCTCTCTGGGCCACAGAGAGCCTGGGCACCTAAGGAGAGCCCTGGAGTGAGCCTTGGGCTCGACAGTGCCAACTCATGAGACCCTTGAGTGCATCTGGAAGGATGGAGCTAGCCAGTGTTGTATGGTCCATTTTGGGGGACCCACTGGTCTCCCTGGTCGCAAGGAGCCTCAGAGAAGCTGACCAGGTGAGCTCTGCCTCTGAGACGAAGAGAGCATCAGCCTTGCAGAGGGAAGGTCAGGAGCCAGGTGCTACTTCCCAGCTGCAGGCAGGGACCCGAGCACCTCCAGCTCTACACCATGGGCCCACGGGAGCAGAGTCTACTGTGTTCCTGCCATCTGTGGGCGACTACCACTGAGGTCCCCCAGCAGCTAGGCATGGCTCCAAAGGTGAAGGGAGCTGCAACTAGGCAAGGGAGAAAAACAAGGCATCTTAGCAATAACTGGGGGAGGAAGAATGAGCCATTAGCTTGCTCAGAAATGGTCCTGCTGCAGAAGGCAGATGGCAGCTTGACTAGAAACCAGTAAAGGCACTTAAGAGATTCAATTATAGCATGGACTGGAACCAAAGAATTATGTTTGAATTAAAAAATTAAGTACATATCTTCAAAGGGATGTCATCCTCCATTTAGACACAAATTAGTGGTCTGAAAGATGAAGTGGAAGACATATATCTCAAAACCCAGGGAAACATGTTTAGAGATAAAAATCATAAGGGGAAACAAAATAAGAAACTTGCCTACTAGAACCATGAAAGCTAATATACAAATGATAGAGTAACAGCATAGGGAAGGCATTAACGGTAAACATGCCGGAAAAAACTTCCCAAGCTGTGGAAGACTTGAATCTACAGATGAAAACAGTCAACTGAGATACCCATAGGCCTAGGTTGGCCACTGCCCTTCAGGGCTGAGCAGAAAATCTTAGAAGCTTCCAAAGGGAAAGAACTGTTATTTACAAAAATAAAAGAAAATGGGATTGCTGTCAGATTTCTCACTCACACCAGTGGCCGATAGAAAGTGCCGGAAAAATGTTTATGTAGTATTGAAAGGAAAGGGGTGCTAATGAAGCCCGATGGCCCTGCAGAGTCCATCATTTGTCTGTCAGATTGAAAATATCAGTTAGGACTGCATTCAGCTGAGAGTGAGAGGAAACCCTCCCGACCTCAGAAGTGTAATCAAATTGGGGTTTCAGTCATGCACGGGAAGTCTCTGGACAGGTGCCCCTGGGCTGATGTGCAGCTCAGTGATAGAGTTTGGAACAGTGATATGTGTGGGAGATGCTTCTACTGAAAAATGATTCTCTCTTCATTTGAAATTCAAATTCACCTGGGCTTCTTGTATTTCTTTTATATTATTAATTATTATTATCATTTTTGGGGGCTAAATCTGGCAACTCTATTCTTTGATGCCCTAAGGTACCCATTCTGCCTCAGAAATGGCTGTGACTGCTCCAGGTATCACACGCACAGTAGGAAGAGAGAGGAAGAGAAGAGTTACTAGCAGATTTCTGCTTATATCTAACTGGCCGAATCATGTCATGTGGCCACACATAGCTGCAAAGGACACTGAGGCATCAGCTGTAGCATTTATAGCATGTACAGAAAAGGAAGACAAGGGAGAAGAGCTGGTAATGGGATCAGACAAGCTAACATGCCTGCCTGCTTTGCAGGGACCCTGCTTATGGTGTGTAGGTCACACAGTAAACCGTAGGGGGCTCCATTTTTATTGTAGCAATAGTTTATGTGAAAGCCTCCCCTGGGGGTTGTTTAATCAGTAAACTATTTCTGGTATCAAACTATTTAGCTTAATATCTTTCTTTTTTCTTTTTTTTTTTTTTTTGCAGTACGCGGGCCTCTCACTGTTGTGGCCTCTCCCGTTACGGAGCACAGGCTCCGGACGCGCAGGCTCAGCGGCCATGGCTCACGGGCTTAGCCTCTCCGCGGCATGTGGGATCTTCCCGGACCAGGGCACAAACCCGTGTCCCCTGCATCGGCAGGCGGACTCTCAACCACTGTGCCACCAGGGAAGCCCTAGCTTAGTATCTTAAAACAACAATTTATTATTGCTCATGAGTCTGTGGGCCAGCTGGGTGGTTTGGTCCTGGCTGGACATCTGCAGTTGACCCTTCACTTTTGTTCATTAAATACATTTTTTAAGTGAAAATATAATATACACACAGAAAAGTGCACATACCATGAGACTGCAGCCTGATAAATTCCCACAAGCTGATCACACCAGTGCAACTGGCACACAGATAAGCTACAGCACAGCACCAGTACCCAAGACCCCCCTAGTGTCTCCTTTCAGGCATTTACCTTCCAAAAATAGCCACTGTTCTCAATCTGTCAGCCTAGCTTGGTTTTGCCTGTTTTAGAATTTTATATAAATGGTTGTATCTGATTTATTTCAGTTACTCTTATATCTGTGAGCTTCACTGATAGAGCTGCATGGAGCTGTAGTCCATCTGTATTGATTATCATGTAGAATTTCATTCTGTGACACACACCAGTTCATTTATCCATTCCGGTATTGATGGGTACTTGGATACTTGTTTCTGGAGTGGCGTTATTATGAATAACATTGCTATGAATATATTTGTACATATCATTTTGTGCATATTTGTACAAAATCAGTTGGTTGTACACTTGATAGAAGAATGGCTATGTCATGGGGTATGCATATGTTCAATTATAGTAGATACTTCTAAAGAAATTTCCAGACTACACTTCCGCCATGTGCTAAGGTACATTCCCACCAGCAGTATATGAGAGTTCCGTTGCTCTACATTCTGGCCAACAGTTGTCCTGCCGTTTTAATTTTTGTCATTTTGATGGGGTATAGGGCTATCTTGTTGTTTTAATTTGCATTTTTTTCCTGATGACTGACAATGTTGAGCACCTTTTTATACATTTATTGGGCATTTTATATCTTCTGCAAAGTTAAATTCAGTTTTCTGCCCGGTATTCTATTAGGTTGTCTGCTTTTTACCTTTTTCTTTTAAAAATGGTTTTGAAAACTTCCTTAACTATTCTACATTCAAGTTCTCTGTCCAACATACGTATTGCAAATGTTTTCTCCACTCAGTGGCTTTCCTTTTCATTCTTTTATTGTTGCCTTTGTTGAACAGAATTTCTTAATTTTAATGTAGTCTAATTTTTATTATTTTTTCTAGTATGTTTAATACTTACTGTAACCCGCTAAAGGAATTTTTGCTACCCAAGATCATGAAGATGTTCTCTTACATTCTCTTAAATTATCTTCTAGAAAGATTTTTAACCCTTCACATTTATATCTATAGTCCAAATATAACTGATTTTTGTTCAAGATTTAAGTAGGAATAAAGACTCGCTTTAAAAATGTAGACACCCGGACTTCCCTGGTGGCGCAGTGGTTGAGAGTCCGCCTGCCGATGCAGGGCACATGGGTTCGTGCCCCGGTCCAGGAGGATCCCACAAGCTGCGGAGCGGCTGGGCCTGTGAGCCATGGCCGCGGAGCCTGTGCTCTGCAACGGGAGAGGCCACAACAGTGAGAGGCCCGTGTACAGCAAAATATATATATATATATATATATATAGACACCCAATTAATCATTTATTGAAAAGATCATCCTCTCCCCCTGCTTTGAAATGTAACCTTTCTCATAAACAAAACTACTTTGTGTGGTCTGTTTTTGAACTTCTTATTCTGTTCTATTAATCTATTTGTGTCTTAGGTTCCTGAACTTTATAATAAATCTTGATATAGCTGGTTATTCAAGTCTCAACTTTGTTCCCTGAAATTGTGTTTGCTGCTCTTAGACCTTACATTTCATAAAAGTTATATAATTGGTTTATCAGTTTTCATAGAAATAAAACTTTCTGGGGTTTTTAATCAGAATTGTCCTGAATCTGTAGATAAGCTTGAGAAAAACGGACACCTTTCAATTTTTAGTCTTACAATTCATGAACATGCCATATTTTTCATTTATTTATCTTCTTTACTGTTTCTCAATAATGTTTTGTGATTTTCTATGTGGAGGGCTTGCAATCTTTTGTCTGAGTTATTCTTGGGTATGTAATGTTTCTGAAAGCTGTCACAAATGGAATTGTTATTATACATAATATTTTTCACCTTTTGTAATTGTCCCACAGTTGTTGTATATTCTGTTCCATCTTGTTTATTCTTTTTCTTCTTTTCATTTCCGTTTTGGAAGTTTCCATTGACATATCTTCAGGCTCACTGATTCTTTCCTTGGTCGCGTACAGTCGGCTGGTAAGCCCTTCAAAAGCATTCTTCTTTGTGTTTTCGATTTCGAGCATTTCCTTTTCGATTCCTTTTTTAGGGTTTCCATCTCTCTGCTTATATAACCTAGCTCTTCTTGCATGTTGTTTACTTTTTCCATTAAAACTATTAGCATATTAACTATAATTATTTTAAATTCCTGACCTGATAATTCCCAAATCTCTGCCACATCTGAGCTGGGTCCCCACGCTTGCTCTGTCTCTTCAGACTATTTTTTGCCTTTTAGCACATCTTGTGACTTTTTGTCAAAAGCTCGACATGATGTGTTGGGCCAAAGGAATACAGATCTTTACTAGGAGGTTTATATTTTGTGGCACGTGGCGCCTGCCATCAGCTAGGAGGCAGAGGCCATGGTACTGTTTGCTGTAGCTGTGATGGCAGAGGTTAAACTTCATCTAGCGTCCTTGATCGTGTCTCCCTGTTGTCTTTGGTTTTTCCTAGAGACTCCTTAAGTAGAGTTGAAGGCTTGCAGTTCTTTTAGTTTTAATCCGCCATTCTTATACAGGAGCCCCATTGATGTGCTGGTTCCATGGGGGACGGAAGGTGGGGAAACATCTTGTAGTCCTGTGATTAGCTCTAGGTCTTTCAGGGAGCCTGAGTTGGGTATTTCCTTTCCCTTAGGCTAATTAGGCCCTGGGAAAACAGAAGTTAGGCTCTGGTTAAATAATTTCTTTTGAAGGCAGCCAACCTTCGGTAAGAACAGAATGCTACGGGAATATTTCAGAATGGTTACATTTTATCTCTCTTTGCCGGAAGCAGGAAGGCATGCAAGAAGGCATCTTCACAGTGAGAACCTGATAATGGCTTCTTCCCAGTCATGTCAGGCGGGGGGGTGTCCCCCTAAAACTGGGCCCCCTTGAAATTTTTTGTTTTTTTGGGTTTTTTTTTTTTGCAGTACGCGGGCCTCTCACTGTTGTGGCCTCTCCCGTTGTGGAGCACAGGCTCCGGATGCGCAGGCTCAGCGGCCATGGCTCACGGGCCCAGCCGCTCCGCGGCATGTGGGATCTTCCCGGACCGGGGCACGAACCCGCGTCCCCTGCATCGGCAGGCGGACTCTCAACCACTGCACCACCAGGGAAGCCCCAGATACTCTTTCACATTGCTGTTCCACTTCTCAGGAGGTGGTCCGAGGTGCTATAAGCTAGCTACATCTTGTGGGCTGGGAGACACTCCTCTTTTGTCCCCCATCGCCACATTGCATTTATCATGGCAGTCTGCGCATGTCATGTCACTTCCTTGCCTGCACTATTTACTTGTGCTTGTGGAGGATACAAAATCTTCAGTGTAGAGAGACTGTACTCTTTGCCTTTATATTCTTATGACCCTGCATGGAAACTAGCATATAGTAAACCTTAAATAAATGTTTCATGAGCGAATGACTATTTGAATAAATGATCATAGTAGTTCATAGGGGCTGGCAATACAAGACATGCCTTAGGAATGGGTTTGTTCTGCTGCAGGGAGAGGAAAGAAGGGAACTCATGTCTATAGAGCACATATATGTGTCAGAGCATCTTTAAGATACTTTCGCTTATTGAGTTGGGACTTCATCTGATAAGCAGAGGTTGGAGGCCATCTAGGGCTGGCAAAAGAGATGTGACCACATGGCTTGTCATGATGGAACAGGTCACCGGATAAAACTCTCAAAAATATAGTCTGATCACAACTTTTCAACCTACTGCCTACTCTGCTCCTTTGGGACAAGGGTGATTTTTTTCTAGCTGCCAACTGGGGTAAGAAGAAGAGGATTGATACATGCCCATGCACAATAATAAAGCATTTAAACCTGTTACTTGAATCTCATTGGAACCACTGTGTTAGTTTTCTAGGGCTGACATAACAAAGTACCGCAAACTGGATGGCTTAAAGAACTAACTTATTGTCTCACAATTCTGGAGGCTAGAAGTCGGTGTTAGCAGGGTTGGTTACTTCTGAGGCTGTGAGGGAGAATCTGTCTGATCCTGTCGTCTGGTTTCTGGAGGTTTGCAGAAAATCCTTGGCCTGTAGAAGCATCAGCCCAATTTCTGCCTTCACCTTCATGTGACCTTCTTCCTGTGTGCTTTTTGTCTCAAAATTTCCCCTTTTTATAAGGACACTAGTCCTAGTGGATTAAGGGTCCACCCTACTCCAGTATGATCTCTTCTTAATTAATTTCATCTGCAATGACCATTTTTCCAAATAAGATCACGTTCTGAGCTGCTGGAGGTTAGGACTTCGACATATGAAGGGGATGGGAGGGGACATAATTCAACCCATAATACCTGTCTTACATTCCCTTAGGTACCACGTCTATCGATATCAATATAGTCCCATCCTCCCCTCCGTGTGTGTGTGTGTGTGTGTGTGTGTGCGTGTGTATGTAAATCTCATTCATTTCCCTATCATGCACAGCTGGGGATACCGGGAATCTAGGAGAAAACAATCTCCAACAGGGTCACTGCCCTCAAACAGCTTACCCTTTGTCAGGTTAAGGTAGACAATAAACTGCTAGGCAGATGAAAGAGGATTCACCTAGAAATCTATGTGTCCCAAAGAAAATAGGATTAGCTAATGAATTAGAGTCTGGCTGGAGGTGGAGTGGTGGTGTACTAATTTAGAGTTGATCTGAGAAGTCCCCTGTGAAGAGGCGAGGAAGAGAGGGTCCGTGGGAAGAGAGCCCCAACAGAGGGCACTGCCCAGGAGAAGGTGGATGCCCTGTGGCAGGATCAGCTCCATCTCTTCAAGGAACAGTGAGGCATATGGCCAAAGAGTGTAAAGAGCAGTAGGAGATGAGCTGCAGGGGCAAACCGTGGTCAGAGTCTGCAGGGTCTTAGAGGCCATGGCAAAGTTTGCATTTTATTTTCTCTAGAGCGGGCAGCCCCCTGGACGGGTTTCAGCAGGGTTTGCTGTAGTTTGCATTTGGAAGCATTTTTTGAAGTGTCCTTGAATACCTTATTACATAACTGAGACAGAACCCAGCAGGCAGAAGGTTGGAGGGCTTCTTTTAGGTCACAAGCTTTAGGGGCAGGCTTTGACTAAAATAGACATGTCTAAATCCTCCTCCTGTCAAGCAGAAGGGAGAGACCTGCCCTCTTCCTCTCCTGGGGTGCCGGGAGGGGAACTTGGTAATGTATGCAAAGTCCTGTGTGTTTTTTGGACACAGAGATCAAGGCTGTAACCTCTAAATTTGTTTCCCATCGAAAGCTTTCTCAGTGGAAGACGATGAATTTTCCAACCCAGACTTTCATTCCCTTCACCACCCTACGTTGGCTTCCCACAGAAAAACAGGTCACACGTAGAAAACGGGCTGGTATCAAACAGAGAAGCTGTTTGGTTTCATCAGAGTCTACAGTAGCTGAATCTACAATCTAAAATCTCTGTGACACAATGACCTTGAAAAAAGCACACTTTACCCTGAATCTCCCTTCAGCCGGCTCAACCTGCATTATGGGATGGCGTGAAGACTTGCTAGCTTATGGATTTACATACGGGTTTGAAACCCAGACAAAGATTCATAACTGTGTATGTTGGTTGTCACTTTGTGCCTCCCCGAAAAAACAGATGCTGATCTTTGATATGATTCTCTTAAAGGCATGGCTTAGGGGTACCAGAGCAGGGACTCTGGCTAGAGCAAAAAAAAATATCACGTCACTGAACCAAACACACGAGACCCTAATGACATGCTTGTGTAAGTAAGAGTCAATTCCATCCTGCTCTCCCTCTGTATACCTAGCACTGGCTAGATATGCTGGCTTCAGGTGGTCAGAGCAAGGTCCTCAATCTTAGAGGAGCCATCCCCAATAGAAATAGAATATGAGCTGATTATGTAATTTAGAATTTTCTAGTAGCCACGTTAAAAAAAGTAAAAAAGAAGCCCAGTAAAATTAATTTCAACAATATGTTTTACTGAATCTAATATATCCAAAAGATTATCATTTCAATATGTAATCAATAGAAACCATTATTAGTGAGATATTTTCATTCACTTCCCACTATGTCTTGGAAATCCATTGTGTATTTACACTTACAGCACATTCCATGCACATTTCAAGGGTCAATAACCACACGTGGCTTGGTGGCCGCCATCTTGGACAGCCCAGCTGGCCACTGAATTGGCGCCACTGCTTTGCCCTTTGTGTCTGTCCTCCTGGAAGAAAAGCTCAAGAGGAATTTGCCAGCATGCTGTAGCAATGTTCTGTCGCTGAGGAAGATCACCTCCTCCTCCAGGGACCTTCTCTTCCTCCCGCTCCAATCATGGGGTTCTGGTGGGGCTGCAATCAGAGTACCCATGCTCCCGGTCTTGGTGATGGGTCCAGCGGTGGGTTTGTGACCTCAGCTGCCCAACTAGTCTTTCCCTGAGCTTTAAAAAACTGTAAGTGGGGAGAAGTCTTTGCCATCTCTGGTTAGGAGGTATAAGGCTGCAAGGCTTATGGGGGATAGAGAGCTCTGAGCTGTACGATAGACTTCCTTGGCCAGCTGACCTGAGGGAATGAGGGCAACTCAGAAAGAGAGATGGTGTGTGTGTGTGTGTGTGTGTGTGTGTGTGTGTGTGAGAGAGAGAGAGAGAGAGAGAGAGAGAGAGAGGGAACTTGAAAGCAGCAGAGCTATTGCTGGCCTCACTCTGTCCTAAGGGTTTGTGAGCTATTAATTTTCCTTTTCCACGTAAGTTATTTAGAGTTGAATTTTGTCCCCTGCAAAATCTTGGATCTGTATACTTTTTGGAGGGGCACAATGCTCTTCTCTAAAGACTCCTGTCTTCTTCCCAAAGCTGTGGGGCTAAAGATGATTTGAACCGTAGATTGAAAACACAGCCTCAGAGCCATCTTGTATTCAATTAACGTCTGTGTTAAGAGAAGAGTAGCCTTTCTCTAAAATGACAGATTTGATTATGGAATCCAGTCTGCCTTCCTCCGACGCACTCTTAGTGACATGGTGTTTTTCACTATTACAGTTCCAGCAATCTCCTGGGCAGTGACTGTCTTTTTAGCCAAATGGTAGAGTGTTTTTGTGACATGTTTACTTGCTTAATTAATCAAACCCTCTCTAAACTCAGCTGTTTTGTGTTTGAGAAAATTTTAGCTTCTAATTTTCATTTGAAAAGAAATAAACATGTCACTTGAAGTATAATAGCTGGAGCAATGAGGGCAAATTACATGGTTCACGTCCCTCTTTTAGACTCTTTTTAACTCCATCCTGTTAAAAGAGCTTCAAGTCAGCCTCATGGTGATGAGATACTTTTGCTGCAGCATTTCCCTTACTATGAGGCAGTAAATTTGAAGACAATACTCTTTTTATACCCATCTAAGCCATGAGTAGCTACATAAACCCCATTTTCCCTGTGCTATTGTATTCAAGGATCCAGAAAATTGTATATGGCGGAGTTCTAAATATTGTTGCTCAATCTACTCTCTGGAACTTCCAAATCCTGTTTAGCTGTTCTGTTCTTCCTCACCTTGGATCATTGGAAAGCCTGGCTTCACCCTGGAGCGTGCTGTTTAGAACCCTTTATGAAGCTCAAAAGTTATATAACCCAGTTTTCCAGACACAGGGTAGGTAAGGGGAATGCACAAAGTAAGACCAGGGGTGTTAGCGACACAGAAAGGTCAAAGTATTGGCTTTTCATAGGGGGTCCTCAGTGATGCTTGGAATCTCTGCACCAGAGTCTACTTCTCTTTTAGGCCCAGGCTGAGGGTGCTCTCATGTTGACCATGACCATGAATTCTGCTCTCTGAAATCCAAGTCTCTGGGTGTCCTGCTGTTGGTCCCACGATCCCTGGATGGTCACTCCAGGCAAGGGGACCAGGCTTTTTGTCCAGCTTCCTCATGTGGAAGGTACCAATGCTCTCATTGTAACTGCTTGACACAGTCTGAGGTCACTAATTCTGAAGCCACTTCCCATGGCCCTTGATGTACTGGAGGTGAGGAAAGATCTTCCCAGCATCCAACCCATCCAGTGTGTGGAGGCCCCCCAGTGGATCCCTCAGGCTTTCTAGTTCTGCAGCCCCCACCCACCCAGGCCTGTTGGCTCTCAGCAAACGTGCTGCTTGGGGACATCTGAGAACAAGGACAGTTACTCTGTGCAGGGGAGCACCGCCTGTTCCCCCAATTCTCTGCCATTAAGTCAGTGACTCGGGAAAGGAGATGCTTTGGAAACCTCAACCCACGGGAGGAGCCCACTTGATAAGGGTCTTTGTCTGCCTGTCCCTGTGTTCACTCAAAGGCATCTGTTCTTACTCTAGAAATAATCTCCAAAGGGTTTGGTCACCCTGCTGCAGGGAGCTGTTTCCCGCCTGTGAGGATCTCCTCTCCCATGGTGGGCTCTGCGGGTGGTGTTCATGCGGGATACTTGGGGAGTTAGAATCAGGGAATCACATGCAACACCTCACCCTATTTCAGCTTGGACACTGTACCCCGACTCTCCCCACAAAGCACTGGAGGTTGGGCTCTGACCTCCTCTGCCTTCTCTGCCATTGTCCACAGGATGTCACTCTCATATCCAGGCTTCTCGAATGGCAGGAATGGCCCACTTGCATTGGGCCAGGTTATTTCTTCCCGCTGCTTCTATCTTCTGACTCCAATTTCGCCCTCCCGAATCAAAACAAATAATAAGCACATTCCCGTCCTGGTTTTGGAGATGATTTTCTCATCCTCCCAGAACTTCTCTTTTTAGTCCAAACACCCCCAATTCTTTGCATCAGTCCTTATCTGCTGTGTTTCCTATCCTGCCTGTCTCTCGGTAATTTATGGGCAAGCTCCAGATTGGAAATGAATCGGGTCCTTGCAAAGCCCCTGCCAGGCTTGAGCTCTGCGGGTGGTCTGTTCTGCAGAGTGGAGCAGAGCGACTGCCGCCTTCTGCACGGAGAACAGACCTGCTGCTGGGGTGGCTTTGGAGGCGATGAGCTTTCCTGGAACTTCATTGCAAGTTTCGCTAAGTAATCCGGTTGTCCTCTCAAGCCTTCGTCCTAAGTCTTCTTGTGATTTCTTCACATTGTGTTGACCTTTGGCAGAAATCAAACCTCGCTGAGCTCTTCCCTGCCACGGCTGCTACCTATCCTTTGTGCAGATCCAGGTATGAGGTTCAGCTCATTTTCTTGACTTCTAGAACCATCTGTTTCTATGCCTGGCTTAAGTGAGCCCTGGGACTTCTGGTTTCTAAAGTCCCTGACTACTGTCACCAACCTGGACTCCTGTGTCCTCCCACCTGTTTGCTCTCTCCTTTCTCCTCTGCTAGGGTGCTCTCCCCGCTTGCAGCAAACCCCCAGATCTTTCCCCCTTTTAATATGCAGAACGGTTGTGCTCTCTGTTTTTTACCCCGAAGCGAGGCTCTGAACCTTTCTCTGCAGCCCACAGACTGCTCAGTGTCCTCTCTACGTGATGGGGCATCCACTTCAAGTGGTCCTCTTTGCCCCTCCTTTACCAATGTCCTCAAGAAGAAGGGGGTAGAGAGACTTAGTTCCACCGCTATGTGGATTATATTCTCGATTCCCACCGTCTCAGCAGACAGGGCTGTGGTTATCAGCTTCAGGTTTCGTTTCAGATAACAAATGTTTCCTTCCATTACCATTAACGTAATCAACTTTGGAAGTCTTGAAGGCGTTTCCTGTTCTCCAAGGAAGTCTCTAGAACATTCCAAGGAGCCTCATTGGCCCCCAGCACTGCCACGGAGTCAGAGGAGGCCTTCTTGCTGCTTCACAGGATCAGGGGAATGGTCATTTTTGTGGGGTGTGTCCTTTGCCACTTTTACCCAAGGCCAGGAATGATATCTAAGAGGTTAATATTTACACTCTTGGTCAAGGTTCCAGGAATACCATGTCGGGAAAAATAAATTCATAATTGTCTGAGAACCACTGTGGTTTGGAATCGTTCTTCTGGACTCCAGGGGTCAAGTTGGATTCTCTAGAGGTTTCTTTAAAGGAACTTGGATTTGTGGCCATGTCCATCTCCACTCCTTAATCCAGCCAGTATTTATTGAGCACATGCTATGATCCAGGAGCTTGGACATGCACTAGAACACAGCAGGGAATGACATGGAGTCTTTGGCATCATTGAGCTTAACAGCATCGTAGGGAATACAGATGCCAGAACAAATTAATACAAGTGTAATGAGAGTTACAACACAGAAAATTCAAACCACATATTAACTGCTCCCTTTAAGGAACATGATATGTCTTCCTGTCTGCAAATAAATTTTAAAGCATTCGTCTAGGACTTCAACACACCTCAGGAGAATTGTTCCTGGGTATTTTGTTTTTATTGTTATGACTGTGTATGGAATTTTCCTCCCATTACATTTTCTGCCAGGTTATTATTGGTGTAAAACAAAAGCTTTTGATTTTTATAGATTTATTTTTGTAAACTGGATACCTTATTAAACTCTTTTATTGTGTTTTAAAATTTGGTAATAGCTTTTCTACTGCAAGAAATTTTCACAGACCTCTGGATAATGTTCTCTTTCCAAAACTGCCTTGTCTCTTCAATTGCATTGAGAGTAAAAATTGTGTATTAAAAGACACTTTGGAGATAATTCTGTCCCGCTCCTTGGAGCAAGTCCACGTCCTAGGGGACATTTGTTCTAATTCATCAGAATCGTGCCCTTCCCTGTAACTCCTTCGTCTCTTGTACATCTGGTGATTTTCCTGCTTTGAATTCTCATCAGAGAGTGTTTGTTCACAGCAGGGCTTTGAGGTGGCGGATTTCATAGATCCTGTGTGTATGTGTTCAAATCTTCAGTCTTAAGCGAAATAGGTGTTGGGGAGTGTGGGTTTTCATGACTATGGAGGTTAGACCCATAGCACTTGTGTGAGCGTGATTCTCGCCATTTTATTTAAGCAGCAACCTCTGTCATCTTTACCCTAAACTCTCACTCCCTCACCTGCTTCTCTGAATTTCCAGATATTCATCAGTCGCTGTCTCAGGACCTACTCAGCTGTTTGTGGCCTCTGTGAGAACATAATCCTCACTACGGGGGACTCAGACGCTCAGTTCATTCCTGAATTCCCAGGAGTTCAACCAATGCTTGGCCTTCTCTGGGCTCTCAGTAAATATAGGTGAAATGAATGAAATCAACAGCCCCTGAGTACCTGCTCAGTGCCATTTACTGCGGGGGTTCTGGAGATGGCCGGTGAGCAATCAGACGTGGGTTTTCCCCTCTTGGAGAGGCAGGTTCTTGGCCAAGCAGTGTAGTGCTGGGGCCCCCAGAAAAGTTTCCTGTCCCTGTGTGGTTGCAGAGTATCCTCACTTCTGCCTCAGAGACGGCTAGCAGCAGAACTGAGCTGGTTCGGGGTGAGGACCCCAGAGCCCTTGCTGTGCTCAGTGCGTCTGTTCCCCACAGATCGGCCGCCATCTTGCTCTAATGGTTGGTCCCTGCTGCTCTGCGTTTGGAGATTTGAGGGCAATGTCGACAGAAATAATCAATAAACAATCTATAATAGGAATAGAAAAGAGTTTCATTTGAGCCAAACTGAGAACTGTAGCCACAGGAGACAGCTTCTCAGATAACTCTGAGAAATTGCTTGGGAAAAGCATGGTTTTCAGCACAGTTTTATATCTTGTTAGAACAAAGGACAACAAATAAGTCAGGGATACATTACTTCAAGGTTTCAAAAAGCAAACAAAAAAACAACCAGACAGTAGCCAGACCATATGGCCTTGGCACCTGGGAAGGGAGTTTTATCATTGAAACAGGACCAGCATTGGTGTCCCAGGAAGGGAGGCATTTAATCTTTATTTTCAACACAGACATTCTTCACTTCTGGTCAATGCATCATTTTCTTTAACGATTAAAGCAGATGTACAATGTATGTTTGAGAGGCCACAAACAGGCTGCTTTAGTTAGCATAAAATTCAAGTTAACTCATGTATAAGCCAGAATGACTTCCCCAGACCTCAATATGTGAACATTTCTTCCATTAGCATCCTGTCCAGTTACTGTCTAGGTGGACTTCACTCTCGAAGGTGTGGAATCAGAGTGGCTGGGATACCCTCAACCTACTTCTATCTCTACCGTATCTCATATCAATTCCAGCTTCTATCTACATCTACCCCACATCAAACCCTCAAAGTCACTAGCTTGGTTATATAGTGTTCTGTTTTCCAGCCCATATACTTTTCATATATCTAAGTCTTTGGGGACATTAATCATTTATTGGGAATTTTAGGAGAAAGGAGAGTTCAGAAATTGGCTCCAGTTATCTTCAAAATCTCGACTGTGATAATTAATGGTGATTATCAGATATGTTTCTTCAAATTGCTAGTGGAATAATTTCATTCAATTGCCACTACCGTTTCTTCTCCCCTCTTCTATTTTTAAGGCCAAGATTATCTCAGATACCATATTTACTTGATTCAAAGATGCACATTCCTTTACATCTCACGTTTGAAATTGGGATGCATGCTAATTTGGTGGCTTCCTACAGTCTCTGTTGTCCTGACAACAGTTAGGGTATCTTTGTCATTGACTGCACAGTTGTGAAGTGAAACTGCATTTACTTCTGATGGACTGTTTGGACCATGGTGACCTCCCAGTGTTTCAGTCAACAACACATTAGTTGGGCACTTGAAAAAGTAATTTAAGCGCTGGTTGTTGCCTGACAGCCTGTCATTGACACCTTCTGGTGAGATCCAGAGAGTTCCAGTATTAAAACCTGCATAATTGAAAGGAAAACCCAAGCATTAAAAAAAAAAGAAAAAAATGTTTCAGCAACATGAACATTGATGACACTAAACTGGAAAGAACTCTGTAAGTGTTAGACTGTAAATGTGAACAAGTTTTAGGAGTACCTTAACCAAATTATGCCCCTTATAGGATAAACATCTAAATCTAAATAAGCCTTAAAGAGTTTTTTCAATAGCATAAAAATTCCAAGGTGCCAGAAGACATTGTTTCACAGTTTAATTGACACTTTCTTTCTTTCTGTCTTAATGATACATAAAATTATGGCTCATCTTATAATTATTAGTATCTTAGATTTAATGGAATACATGATACATAGCCATAAATTATATTTGCCGAGATTTGAATGATCTCTCCCCTGTTTTTTCCTTCACACACCCCTCTACCCCGTGCTAGAATACTTATCTAAGGAATAATGCAGTTCAAATTAAGAGATCCATCTTCCGTCAAATTGGAAAACAAGTGGATGCCCTCATACATGCATGTTTTTATATCTAGACTTATTTATTTATCCTGATTGGAAACACAAGGTTTCTGGATTTTTAATTACTGACCCGGTCATCTTCGTGCCAGCACCCCATGCTCCAGCCTCCCTCAGGGAGCTGTGCTGAGATCCAGATGTGCTGTGCGTATCCGGGGGTTTGTACCACAGGAGAGGGACTCCAAGACTCTGAATCTTGAAGCTGATATAAGAGCTGCAGGTACAGCTGCTCGTCTTCTCCCAACCCAGAGAGAAAGAGAACTTGTGTTCTGGGATAGAAACAAACGCTCTGCTCTCCAGGAGAGAACAGGAAGGTCTCCAGGTCCATTATCCTTTGGAATGTCTACACCTGTCTCCAGGGGCCAGAGAGCTGTCAATCTCCCCAGGGGTCATGACCTTCAACTTCCAATGCTCATTGCTATTCAAACATCTTCCACTAGGGTTGCCACTACTCTACTCAGAAAGCCGTGACCATGCAGAAACATGAAAATAGTCATTGTTTCCCAACAATCATACTATTTTTATTTACAGCGATTTCTAAAGAATAGTCCTGTGGATGGGGGGAAGGGGAACAGGTAAGCTCCACTGCGTATTGGTTTAAGTGAGACGGAGAAACTGCAAATCACCAAAAGTCTGTAATGAGAGAATGAGAGCGAGCTCTGCATTTGTTCAGAGGAATTTTATTAACGCCCTGACTGTGGGTAGAAGCTAATACCTTAAAGGGACTGAGGATACAGGATAGACCCAACTATGGGGCCCAAATCAGGTGGGGAGTGTCTTGCTTTTCCTGGAAGGAAGGGGGAAGAGAGGAGGGAAAGCAGTACAGAAATTCAGGAGATGGTCTCTGTGTGGTGTGCATGGGACTGCTTCTCTGACAAATAAAATCTTCAGTACACGTCAAACAAAAATCACAAAACGCTTGATGTGAATGGAGTTCACAAGCGAAACTGCTGAAGAGGCAGGATTCTGTGTCTCAGGGTCCGTTGGTGCTAGCCTGTGAGGTCACAGGGACACAGAGGAGAGAGAAGCAGGGAAATCAGGTGAGGGTTCCAGCCAGTCACATGCTATGGCGCTGGGATGGGTTAAGTTCAACCAAATCTCTCAGGGGTAGAGGCCCAGATAATGTGTGGGTTACATTTAATAAGTCTACTTCTGTAGAAGGGTGACATGATTGATTTGTTGTCTCATGCTTTGAGGCACAATTTTTCTGGGTCCTGTTTGTCAGCACACTGGGGCGGTGAGCCCAGGACTATGGACCCAAGCCTGTCCCAGGCCGCTGGTCCTTCTCAGTCTCGTGGACGCAGGTTATACCTTTGCAGCCAAGCATCTTATGTACGGATCCTCCTGTTCTTAAGGCAGTGCAGGGGTCAGGCAAGTGTCTCCTACTAGAAAGACAACTCAAGTCCCAGTTTCTATTAATAACGATGGAAGAAAATGTTCTTTGTGGATAAAGTGTGTACGTATCACATAGTCTTCATTCATTCCCTCACTCATTCATTCAACCAGGAGACACTAGGCATAAATGATGAATTCCAAGTCCTCAATTAGCTCGCATCTGGAGAGGGACCGAGAGGAAGACAGGTAGAGCCACAGGCTCCCTGTACGGACGTAGCAAGCGCCAGCAGAGGCACGTACGAAGTGACTATTTCTGCCTGGAGTCTCGGCGAGGCTCCGCTTAGAGCACAGCCTTGCAGTGTGGGCTGTGTGCTGACTGCCGGTGGGGAAGGGGCAGGTTGGCATTTTAGATTGGAATAAAACATGGGACGGGACAGACTGCCAGGGCAAGGTGGGACCCCTCTGTGGAGGGATGTGGGGGATGGGAGTGAGTTGTGTCATAAAACAAGAGTGCCTGCCCCATTTTTATTTCTGCAGGACGTTATGATGAAGGTTAATAGCAATGGTCTTCGTGCTTAGGATCAGGTCATAATCCTGCTGTTGATGAAGTGCCCAGGGTACATGGTGGTGGCAGGGACCACGCTGGTGTTCCTCGACTGCATCTTCCGGGTCTGGTACAGGGCTTTGCACAGACTCAGCATCCAATGAATATTTACTGAAGGAAACAAATGAAGCCTTTAGTAGTCTACTTTCATGTACCAGCAATTCTCACATGCATGCTAGCCTAAGTGGTGTCTGGGTACTATCTGATGCTCTTGAAGATATAAGAATTCCTTATTGAGTCCCCTGGTGCATATAAGTTAGGTTTCCAAGTCGAGAGATCACATCATAATTTTACACATCTCAATAAAAAGGCAGACGTGAGAGGAATCAACGGAACGTGCTGAGTGTAGTGACTTGAAAATCGTCCAGTTGTTCCATTGTTTTGGACTTTGTATCTGTTTTATAGGGACAAAGGCGTTCCCTGAACTTCTGGAAGGAATGTGCATCTTCTTGCCAAAAAGCTGACGATAGTCATGACATTTCTAGCAATTGAACACATCCTGGGCTGAATCCCAAGGTTCAGGACATAATCGACTGGTGGTCAGCTCTGTGCTGTTGCAATGCTGAGCTTTCCCGGACACCCCAAAGGGCTTTCCTCTGGATCAGTTGCTGACCGCCATCCCTGGAGGCTGCATCCTCCGACTGTAATTCTGCAGAATCTATTCCCACCACTCATGAGACAAATCTCTTGGGTGAAGCGGGAAGACTTGAGAGCTAAAGCTGCTGGGGTTATTCTAGCAAAAGTGTTTCTAAGATATATATTTATATATCATGTTATACATGTCACATTTCATATATATCACAAATATCATATATATGTGCACATACACAGTTAAGTGTAAGACAGCCATCCACCCGCTATGATTCTGAGGGGACCGTCCTGAGCCCCCAAAGAATAACCACACTTGCTTTGCTTGGCAATTCTGTACTGCGTTTAGACATTTTATTCTATAATCAGAGTTATGGCTTAAAATTTAAATGCCCTCTGACCCATTAATTTCACCCCAAGGCACATAACAACAGTTGACATGGAAAGACATTCCTGGAAGGATTATTTTAAATGAAAAAACATACAAAGTAGCCAGGTGCCCAGTGAGGAGAGACAAATCATGACATATCAACACATTGGAATATGTACAATAATTTAAAACGGTTCCAAAAATTTACAAGTAGGAATATTCGTAATATAATCTTACATGGCAGAAAGCAGCAACTCACATAAAATTGCGCTCACCACAGGATAACAGTTATGTAACACGTACACTCACGTGCACATGTGAACACACATGCCCAGCTTGATCCTGAGCTTACATTGACTTTGACCACGAGGCTGATGATGTCCTGCACCCCCCCTTCCCATGCTGTCTATTTACCTGAGTAATTGGCAAGGCCAGTGAGGAGGGAATTTGGGGAAGAGGTGGTGCAGGCGAAAATGTATGGGGTTATTTTCCCAAAGACAGATGACAAAGTACAAAAGAATTGGGGAAAAGACATTTTTCTGTTTCCTCAAGGAGTACGGCAGAGGTCCATGGCTGAGTGCAGCCTGAGGAAAATGCTGTTGCATGTGGCCCCTGGAACTTTGGGGGTATGTTAGGGGCTCCTTGGTGACGGACGTGGTGTCCTCCCAAGTGGCAATTTACTTCCTTGCCGTTCTGGAGGTGAGGAATTTAAAATGGGTCGGCAGGCTGTTCTCCTTCTCCAGGCTCTAAGGGAAAATTTGTTTCCTTGCCTTCCCAGCTTCGAACGCCCCTACATTCCTTGGCTTGTGGCCGCTTCCTCCGTGGTCAAGGCCAGGAGTGAAGCATCCTTAAATCTCCCTCTCTTTCTGTCTCTCTGTCACCTCTGCTTCTGTCCTCACACCACTTTCTCTGACTCTCCTGCCTCCCTCTTATGAGGACCCTCATGACAACATTGGGTCCACCTGTATAATCCAGCATAATCTCCCTATTCAAGACTCTTAATTTAATCACATTCGAAAAGTCTCTTTTGCCGTATAAGGTGACATATTCACAGGTGCTAACGATTCAGACATTGACCTCTGCCCCCACAGCCCCTCGTGTTGAGTGTAGGATACTGCTACTCCACTGGAGGAAATGACATGATACACAGGAATATCTGTGGATGGCTTGTCTTATCGACTGTAGAAGAAAAGCACTGATGACCATTCAGAACTGGAGGAAGGGACTTCCCTGGTGGCGCAGTGCTTAAGAATCCGCCTGCCAATGCAGGGGACATGGGTTTGAGCCCTGGTTCGGGAAGATCCCACATGCCGCGGAACAACGAAGCCCATGCACCACAGCTACTGAGCCTGTGCTCTAGAGCCCTCGAGCCACAACTACTGAGCCCACGTGCTGCAACTACTGAAGCTCGCGCGCCTAGAGCCCGTGCTCCACAACAAGAGAAGCCACCGCAACGAGAAGCCCGTGCACTGCAACGAAGAGTAGCCCCCACTCGCCGCAACTAGAGAAAGCCCACGCGCAGCAACAAAGACACAACGCAGCCAAAAATAAATAAATAAATAAATAAATAAAATTTATTTTAAAAAAAACTGGAGGAAATGTCAACCTCTTTAGAAACAGATCTATGGGAGGAGGCAAAGGAAACCTACTTGTGTTGAGCACAATAAACAAGACAATGAATTCCACTAGAAGACTGAATTTCTCGAGAGGTTTCATTAGGGGGGAAAAAAGCCCAAAGAGAAAAAACAGCTAGTTCTCACTTGGGCAATTTTTTTTTCTTTTTTGAGATCTTGTTTATCTTAAGTCGGAGCCACCAAAAATGGGGATTTTGAGTGAGTCCTAAACAGTTTCTTCTTATACATAGAGCCCATGAAGACAGAGTGCAAATGGGCTGTTTGCTGGTGCGTCCAGTCACATTCCCCCCAAAGATATACATAGATTTCTGTGCGAACATAGATATTCGAATGCAAATGGATTCATTTAATAGATGAATGTTCTCATATGTCAAGCTCTGTGTTAGGTTTGGGGGATATATACATGGATAAGACAGTCCTGACACCTCCCCCATGAGGGGTTCACTCTGGTGGGGTGGAGAGGCAATGAAAAATGTACAGATAAATATGCATTAGTTAGCACTTTGGGGTTTTTTTGTTGTTGTTTTTAAATTTTTTAAATTTTATTTTTTTATACAGCAGGATCTTATTAGTTATCCATTTTATAAATATTAGCGGATGCACGTCAATCCCAATCTCCCAGTTCATCCCACCCCCACCCACCCGCTGCTTTCCCCTCTTGGTGTCCGTACATTTGTTCTCTACAGCTGTGTCTCTATTTCTGCCCTGCAAACCGGTTCATCTTGGATATTAAGTTCCTAAAAGGTAGGGCAAGAAGCAAGGTGAGCAATGGTGGAAATAATGCTAGTTTACCAGGAACGGTGTCACCTGGAGTATGACGACATAGGTGAGATGTGGGGACAGGGCTCGTATCCAGGTGCACTTCCATCTTGTTCACAGGTACCCGTTTGCTGAGACTTTGGGGGAGCTCTGGGTGGGTGGTCAGCACCTGGGCATCACCTGCTCCCCCGACCCCTTGTCATACCTGGGAGCGGGGCTGAGGAGGTCTGATGATCAATCATCTCAGGATTACTCAGTTCCCAGCGGCTCTGCATCTCCCCCTCCTGTCTCACGCTGAACAAGTTGCCCCAGTTTTTCACACTGAAATCTAATCGTGGCCAAAGCAATTTGAGACGAAGCAGAACCACCCCACCCCCCACCGCCGCCCTGCTTTTTTTTTTCTCTACAGAAACTGGATTCTTCAGTGGCATGTTCTCTCAAAAGAAAGCTCAATTTTTCTTGAATATGAAGAAAAATTATGTGATTGTATTTGTGAAGCCTGTGTCTACAGCTTATATTGAAGTAGTAAAGACCTAATACTTTACAAGGGAAAAGAGGCCATGGTGTTCTCAGCATCTGTCCAGATTACAAAGAACTCATCGCTTTTGGATCTCATTGGATTTGAACAAGAAAAACAACTTGAGTTAATGGAAATTATATAGAAACAGTTACAAATATTTAAGCATGGACACACTCTTAGAGTTTCTATCCTCATTTCTCTGCTCTATTATTAATAAACCAAACTCCCTTGGTACCCCTCTGCTACCAAGTCATCCACCTTAAATATTGTTACATTTGATTTGTAAAAAGAAATACTTCCAAAGTTATTGGACTAAACTACTGATGAACTCAAAACACTTGGTCTGCCCTCGTGACTGCATTGAGGGTTTGTCTGTGTCTTTTCTAGAAGCTTGTTCTTAGCCGAAGTGTATGAGCATCTAAACAACCACTGAGGCTTTGGGTGAAACTGAGACAGGCTGGGACCTGGGACCCTTTGCTGCAGTGCTTGCACCTGGATAAACCTCTCCTCCGGCAACAAAATACAAGGAAACTATATGGGACCAAAAATAACTGTGTGCATGTGCAGTTGGGGCAAATTCTGGACAAAAGATACAAAGAGACCAAAAATAACCCTACTGCCACTTTTGAAGAGCCCGGAGCAAAAGCAGGGCGCTGAGCACGCCCCCGGCACACAACACCACCTAAGGGGTGGGCAAAACACCCAAGCCACCCCTCTGGCCTGACCCCTGGACACACCCCTACCCTCACACCCTATAAGAAACAAGCTCGCCCCGCCCCCTCCAGGAGTGGGCAAGCAAGGGAACCTGTTGTTTGTTCTCGCTCCCCGTGCTGTAACAGGGGCCCAAATAAAGCCTTGCCTGAATTTCTTGTCTGGCCTCTAGTCAATTTCTATTGATTGGGGAAGGCCAAGAACCCTGGTTGGTATCAAAATGACATCAGCTTAGACACCAGTTTTCAGCCTTGATGCACATTCGAAGCACCTGGGACCTGGGAGCTTTTTAAAAGCACAGCTGCCCCAGCCCAGATGAATCCATCCTGAACCTCTGGGGACGAAGCCGGGCACCTGCAGGTTTTGAAAATTCCCCCAGCGCTTCCGACGCACAGGGAAGATTGAGGACCATTGGAGTAGAAGATGCAATTTTTCAGCTAGATGATGATGGTCTATATCCTAGTCATCTGTAAACTCAAAACAAGCCAGTACCACTAGAGAATCTAGGGTAAAAAGGAAGAAACATTGGTACGATAACAAAGTGAAAATAACTTTTACATTCTGCTGCCTACTTTCCTTTTGGATCAAATTTATTTTAGGGACAGACGTAGCAAATTTCCCAGGAAGACACTTGTACTGATTTCCACGAGGTTTTAAGAACCGACATCACTGTCCATATACTTAGAAAGTCCACCCTGGTCTTTGTGGAGAAACGCAAACCAGGCTCATCCTCACCAGCCCCCAGCGAGACTCAGTCTCTCTGTCTCCCCTCCCACCACCAATATAAGTCCATTAGGCCGTTCACTAGTGAGTGGGGGGTACTTCCCGGGAGGGCTTGCATGACAGGGGTGCAGACATTGGAGGGAGAGCAGAAACGGATGCTCAAAGGCCCCAGAGGGTCCTTGCCTGGGCTGGCCCCTTGCCCTGCTGCCCCCTCCAGCTTTCCTCCCAGCTCTCCCTCCCCCTCAGGTGGCATCACTTTCCCTCGCCCCCCCAAAGCAGGTGCCCAACCACAGGCAGCCTCAGGGGACGTGGCTGCCCCCACCCACCCCCTTAGAGGGAGCTGAACACTGACCGGCCTCTCCCCTTCCCACGCCAGATCTGCAGATAACAGAAGTTTCACCGCTTCACACACCCACCGCCCCCCGTTTATGTGTCTGAGCTTCTCTTTGCCTCTGGCCTTTCCCCTACTCCCAGCCTGTCTGGCTTCATCCATCCATCCATCCATCCATCCATCATAAGTTTGTCAAACACCATGTGTCCACACTGTGCACGCTGGGCATGAAATGAGGGGTTGGTGGCAGCAGCAGGGCTGTCCTTCCGCAGCTCACCTTGGCTCAAAAGGCAGGTCAGAAATTCATCCCATAACCCCATGAACAAAGGTGAAACTGCGGCAGTGACAAGGTCTCCAAGAAGAGGGATGTGGTCTTCCCAGGACTTCTAGGGAAGGTCCTCGGGGATCAGTGCAGAGCCTTGAAGGAGGGGCGTGTCCCGTGGGACAGCTGACTGCAGGTGGATGGAGTGGGAGTGTTTGTCAAGTGAGTGTGTTAGCGAGAGGAAGGGTGTGTGTACAGGGCTGACAATGCAAGCATGTGAATGTGTGCAGGCGTGTGGGTGTGCAAGCAAGTGTGCACGCTGCGGGAGCGAGCACACAAATGCAAGTGTGTGAGTGTAAGGATGTGTGCGAGTGTGTGGGATGATGTGTGTGCAAGAGTGTGTGGGTGCAAGGGTGCGTGTGCAAGTGTGTGAGAGGATGCATGGGCAAGTGTGTGAGCGTAAGGATGCATGTGCAAGTGTATGAGAGGATGCGTGTGCAAGTGTGTGAGTGTAAGGATGTGTGTGCGGGATGGTGCGTGTGCAAGAGTGTGTAAGTGCAAGGGTGTGTGTGAGTGTGCGTGTGCAAGTGTGTGAGTGTTCGTGGGTGCGTGTTTGCACATATCTGAATGTGTGGGTGCACGTGGGAGTCACATCTGGCTGGGCAGGGCCAATCAGGGAGCAGTGGCTGGTGGTGGGGTCAGGAGGCAGTGCCAGGGGCAAGTTGGGCTTGGTTTAGGGTGGTGATGGGGGATCTGAAGGGATCCTTCCACTGGGGACTTACCCGGAGCACCCTTCGCCTCCTGCCACAACAGGCAAAGTCTAGCCGGCAGGGACCTGGTCCCGGGCATCTTCTGAACCCAATTCCAGGCGAATCCTGCTCCTTGGGGTGTGTGAACCTTGTTCTCTGGCTTCAGTTTCTTGGGCCCAGGGGTGGGTGGGCTCCAAGCACTGGCCAGCGCCCCCTTCTCTGCTCTCCTTGCCAGCGTGTCCCCATGGGTGGCGGTGAACCCTCACGGAGGTGTGTTGGCTTCCCGGGCAGCCGCTCTCTGCTCCCACGTTGGCCCGTGAGCTTTGCTCTAAGTGCAGGAAACAGGAGGACACGAGCCCAGGTCCCCTTCACCTCCGAAGGACGATACAGCTCTTCCCCCACCCCTGTGGCCCCACCTCCTCCATCCCTTCTTCCCAGGGCCGTCCTGGTCTCTGCTTCTCACCTCCTCAGCTCCGGCCCCTGCAAACCCACGGCTTCTTACAGTGTGGCATCGGCCTTGACTCAAAGACTCCACTTGCTGGGGTCACAGGGACCTTGTGGCCAGGGTCCCCTGCCTCTGGCTTCTGGGCAGGCTGGCCACGCAGAGGCCCTGGTGGAAGATTATAGAGCATCAGGGGAGGGGAGGCGCCGGGGATGCGTCCTCCGCTCTGCTCAGCCGATCCCACCAGACTCAGCTCCCCTCACCCCACTCAGCTCCCACTGGGCAGCGCCACCAGGCTCCCTTCCCACAGCCCCAGCTGTCACCTCTGCCCCTCCAGCCTAGGGTGACAGTGACTTCCCATGCTGACCCCTGGGTTAATCCCTAGCCCCTCTGGGTCCTCACCTCTTCCCTCACCCCCATCACAAAGTCCCCTGCATTGGTTTCTCTCTGTTTGAATTGAAGACCCTGCCACAGTCTTGTTTATCCTGACGCTGCTCTGAGGGATCCACCTTTAAGAGATGCCCACGCATCTCTCCCTGGATGCTGCGTCACCCTCTGACATCATCTCAGCTCTCCCCTCTCTGGTACGAAACTTCTTGAGAGTATTAACACTACTCACTGATCCCCGCAGTTCTCTGCTGAAGTGGAGTCAGATATGGTCACCCCAACCTTGCTGCTCCTTCACGCTTAGCTCACTAGCCCTTTGGATTGCTGGGACATTTTACTCATGCCCCCAGGAGGAAATAAATGAGCCCATCAGAACGGCACAGAGTTCCCAGACTTTTATGAAGCTTTCGTTACAGTTCGGTTTTCTGACTTTTCCAAGTATGGTTATGATAAGAAAAATAATTGTCAACATGTAACACCTTTTCTGCACAGGGTGTGTGTTAGCACGGCTCCGAGTGCATCATGTGTATTAACAGGAAACATTTAATCCACACATCACTCCTGTTTACAGACATGGGCTTCTCCCCATCCCTTTAAAGGAGGAAATGGAGGCCACGACGGTTCAAAGGTCAGAGAGCCCACTTTTGGGGCTTTATTTCAATTTCTCCCTTCAGCGGGGCTCCTGCTTCTGCCATGGTCGCGCTCACCTGGTGACCTATGACCTTGTCTAGCCTACAGGTGTGCACTGAGGGAGTGAGTGGTGGCAGAGAGAGTCTCGCATCCCAGTCGGGTGGGGGCCCGGGGGCGAGTCAGGAGGGGCACCTCTCACCCAGGGCTGTAGCATGTGGAGTTGGTGGGGAGTTACTTTTAATCACCTAAAGGAATAGAAAGTGTGAGCTGGGGGAACACTGCAGCCAGGTCAGCAAGCCAACGGGAGCTTCCTGAGGCATGCAAGGCAAGCCCGGCGCTGATGAGCAGACAGCTTCGGCGGGCGGGTGCGGAGGAGTCCATAGTTACTCCCCGCTGCTGTAGGGTGTCCTCTGTGTTCCCACAGCGGCTTTCCTGACATTCTCCGACCCCTGACCTCTGAGGAGCAGGGAGGGCAAGGGTCACAAAAGGCACTAGGCGGCTGCCTGGGGGTGCTATAGGCAAAGCACTTGTCTCTGGGTGCCGTGGCCCTTGTGCAGTCCCTACCGTCCTGTGCCAGCTGTCCCACATTCTGGAATGTACCGTACCTCCCCCACTTTCCTCGTGGTCAGTCCACAGCCACATCTCTGGCCTCATCTCCTGCCAAGTATGCCCTCACTCACCGTGTCCCAGCCTCTTGATTTTCCTTTACCCGGTGTGCTCCGCTCTGCAGTTGCTGTTCCCCCTCTTCGTGGAATGCTCTTCCGCCACCTGCCTTTGTGGCTCACCCCTCACTTCCTCCTGGTTTCTCTGAATTGTCATATTATCGGAGATGCCTTACCTCAGCTGACACAGAGGCCTGTGGAGACTAGAAACCTCCCATCCCACACTCTCCACTCTCCTCTGTGCTGCCTTGCTTTTCCCGTCGCCCTTACCGTATCCCAGGAGATTCCATCCTTACTGGCTGCCTTTCTTCCCCCGTGGGGGCAGGGATTTGGGGTCTTTTTTTTTTTTTTTCCACTGCTGTATCATTAAGGCCTGGAGTGTACTAAGTACTCAAAAATATGTTTTTCTGGCAAAAATACAAAAAGACAGATGAGAGAGAGACGACTGTAATCCTGTTAGCAATAAAAGAAGACTATAAATCATAAATTCATGAATAGGCGACCAGTGGAATAAACTGTGGTAAATCCTGGGAATCCAAACAGATTCTGGGGCTAGAAAAATGCAGGATGAGTCTAGAACTTGTCATAACATCAAGTAAGGAAACCATCGGACTTCCCTGGTAGCACAGTGGTTGAGAATCCGCCTGCCAATGCAGGGGACAAGGTTTCTATCCCTGGTCTGGGGAAGATCCCACATGCCACAGAGCAACTAAGCCCACAAGCCCCAACTACTGAGCCCACGCACCGCAACTACTGAGGCCCGTGTGCTCTAGAGCCCGCGTGTCGCAACTATTGAGCCTATGTGCCGCGACTACTGAAGCCCGCGCGCCTGGAACCTGTGCACCGCAACGAAGAGTAGCCCCCGCTCGCCACGACTAGAGAAAGCCCACACGCAGCAATGAAGACCCAGTGCAGCCAATACACACACACAAAAGTAGGAAACCGTCACAGGTTACTATAGTCATGTCAAAAGAACTCAGGAGTGAAAGAGGCAACAGCTAAGCTACAGTGACAGAAAGTAAGTCAGCGTTTGCCCGGGGGCCCGGGTTTGGTGGAGGATAACCCACTGCAAAGGGAAGCGAGACCAAGAGCTCGCAGGTTTTCTTCCTGAAGTTCTAGGTCCTTCTGTGGGAGGCGAAGGTGCTGGCGAACCTGGACCACAGCTTAAAGGTGATGTGTCTGGGGAGCTTTGTGATAGGCTGGGCAGGTGACCACCTTTGGGTTTCCTGGTGTGGCCAGCTGGGGCACAGCCCGGACACGGGAAGCAGAGATGGAAAACTGCCCTGCATCAGCTGCCGTCTCTTCTCTGCCCTCCTCCCAGATGACTGATTTGTTTTCTTAGCTCCTCTTCTGTATTTTGAATGGTTTACTTGAACTTGACACTGGATGCCTCATAGGTTTTCAGCGTTCCCAAATCCCAGGCTAATTTCTTGATCTGTTTCCCCTGCCCCCTAAATGTTAAAATTACTTTAGGCTTCTCCATCTCTGGGAATTGTTGCCACCTTCCTCTCAGTTACTCAAATCAGGACATGGAGCTAACTTGGACTCTTTCCTCTTCTTCAGCTCCCAACACCCAGCCCATCAACGTGGGCTGTCAGTTCTGCTTTTGAAGCAGGTCTCAAACTGTCCCGTTCTCTCCCGGTCCACCAGCACCGCCCACTTGTCTTTTTGGACCATGACAATGGCTTTCAAATTTGTGTCGCTGTGATCCACTCTCCAGGCAAAGCCCGAGTACCTTATAGAACAAACCAGACTCTACCCTTCCACACCCTTAGTGGCTTCCTGTTGCACTTATTTAAAACCTCAGTGTGCCTTGCAGGGCCCTGCAGACACCCCCATCACTCCAGAATCACCATGTATGCTAGTCTCTTTTCTTTTGATTTCTTGAATATTCCAACCTCTTCATCTGCCAGAGGGTCTTCACTCTTAGTACTTGGAATGTTCCCAACTAGAGTTGCAGCCCCACCCGAACACATACTCCATCCTCCAACTCCTGTGGACCCCTAAGGACTCAGTGTGACGTCAGTTCTTCACGATGGATGCCTTCTTCCCCGTCCCCCTGACCTCAGGATAACTCAGGGCTCCTTTCTGTCCTTGGACACCACCGCTGTACCTTCTCATCCAGTGCTCACTTCTGCTTCTAGTTATACATGAACTTACGGGTTTATTCGTTAATGCTTGTCACCCCACGAGACTGTAAGGTCCACGGGGCCAGAGTCCTGCGAGTTTCATTTCCCACCACTTTGTCCCTCGTTGAGGATCTCAGTAAATATTTGTGAAGTAAATGAATAAATGATATCACACCTCTGATATCATATCAACCTTCTCGTTAAATGCTTTTAAAAGCCTCCGATTTCCCATAAGGCTCTAACTTGAGTCTGAAACCCAAGCTGCTTCCGTCCTGGCCTCCAATCTATTTTTCCAGCCTCTTATCACGTACTTTCACCACACACTCCACCGCCAGTTCCACATTAGCCTAGCCACAATTTTCTTGGCCTCTGCAGCTCCATTTTTCCTATGAAAACCGTTATTGTCCTTTGAAGGTCATCTCCAGCTCCACCTTTTGTGGTGACGGCTTGCCTGCTTCTAGAAGTCTGTAACATTTGCTTGTAAAGCTTTCACGCTCCTGCTTCTTTCTGCTTTCCAGTAAATCAGGTGCTTTCCTATCTTCCTTTTCTGCTGGATTGAAAAGAAAACTCTCTTGCTTGTTTTTATATATGTCATTTTAAAACTCTTTCTATGTTCTTCTAAGTTTGTAACTCATAGGAGTTGCTAGAGATGCATTTGTCAACTTAATGGAAGCATTATTTAATTACAGTATTGTCCTCTGCAGTTAATAAGCTTCTGTCAGATGGATCTTTTAAACTGTGTATATTTCTCAGTATAATGCTTTCGCAAAGGGATCCACCTTAAACCTTGCTAAGGACTGAGTCCCCTGGGGGCTTTGCTATTAATCATTCAGTAGTGGGGACCTGTCCACAACAGCTTTGGGGAAAAGCAATGAATGTAGAGAAGCAAAACCCTGCCCCCCACACACAGCCTGGTCTTTGAGTTGTCTTTGCAAGTGGAAACCATGGCATGACTCCAATGCTGCAAAGATAGACTATTTCCCTTTCTTTTACATTATACTTTAGGACCTAAATATAAATATTCCAGCTATTCATCTCAGCATGATTTGGTTATGGAAACATCATCAGAATTGTTTAAGAGGCGGAGGAGGCTTCTATTTTGGTCCTGACACAGGAAGTTCAGCCTTTGTTCATGTTTACAGTTTGATTTATGGGAGGTTAAAAATTCATAACGCAGGAGCTAACCTTGAGCAAATGTTGTTTTTTTTGCGATGAGCCAATTCAAACGTCCTCTCGGCTCGGGTTTCCTGTTCAAAAGGTTTAGAAATTGAAGCTTAGCTGCGGCTGATCTCTTTTATCTACTGCAAATCATTCGGCCTCTGTGTGTTCTGGGGTCAGCGAGGGCTCAGCCTGGGTGGCACGGAGTGGAACTGGGAACCATCCCCTGTTCAGGAGCAATTCCTGTGTCAGGTGCCTTATGTTGTTATCTTATTTAACCCTCCGGGAATCCCATGATGTATTTTCTGGACTTTCCAGAAGCAGGAACTGAGACAGGTGTATCTCCTGCCTGAGTTTGCCTCGTGGTGAATGGCCAAGCTGCTGGGCGTGACCTCAAGGCTGTGCGCTGGTTTGCGGCTGCAGCTGGGACAACAGAGAGGTTGCACCAGCCTGCTGCCCGGATGCTGAGATGCTCAGAATTCAGGGTGGCCTTTCCTATCCATCCAGAGACTCCCAACTGGGGGTGGTGTTGTCTTCATTTTCTTCCTGACAACGACACACCAGGCCCCTGTGCTTTATGAAGGGTGGACACGTGAGAGCATCCGACATCCAAAGGGTGGCTACTCCTCTCACTGTGGCTGGCGGACAGGTGACACCCCTTTCCCTGCGGACACTGTTGTGAATGCTTCACCATCCCTTCCACCCGCCCAAGGCTCCCGCTGATCCCGGGTGCAGCCCCAGCTCACACAATCCTCCCAGCGTCCGGAAAGAGCATCAGAGCCTGATGGCTACCTAATCGGTCCTGGGACCCCCTTGTTCACTCGGCCCCTGCCATCCTGCCTCCCGCCCCTCACATTCTGCCCGGAGGGAGCCCTGGGACACAGCGCACTGCTCCAGAGCTCGGGGCCTGCCAGGTCCTTCGTGTGTGAGTTCAGGTCCCAGAGAACAAATACAAACCACACCTGGTGTGAACTGTCTCCTAACTCTGGACCACAGAAGCCATGAGATAAGAAACATCAACCAAGAGAAACACCAATGTAACAGACAGGGCGGGAGACCAGGGCGGGGAAAGGGTGGCACAGGGGTGGCAGAAAGACACGTGTGAAGTTTTCCGTGTCATTCCTGGGCTAAGTCAGGAGGTGCTGGCCCTCGCTCTGGTGCTGCCACAGCAGAGGGATTTGAGGGACCCTCTGCAGATTCCTCTTCCTTCCCTGTAAACGAGGACAGAGATTTCATGGTTCACGTAGAGCTACCTGACCAGGCCTGATAAGTTCTCTTCCACTTCGCATTAAGATACCTTGGGGGCTTCCCTGGTGGCGCAGTGGTTGGGAGTCCGCCTGCCGATGCAGGGGACACGGGTTCGTGCTCCAGTCCGGGAAGACCCCACATGCCGCGGAGCGGCTGGGCCCGTGAGCCATGGCCGCTGAGCCTGTGCGTCTGGAGCCTGTGCTCCGCAGCGGGAGAGGCCACAGCAGTGACAGGCCCGCGTACCGCAAAAAAAAAAAAAAAAAAAAAGATACCTTGAAAATAAAAGCATCTTACAGCTTTGAAAATGAAGGCCCCCACTGGACCTGCAGTTTGGAGGGACTATTTTTATTTTTTTAAATTTTTTCTTGAAGTATAGTTGATTTACAATATTGTCCAAGTTTCAGATGTCCAGCACAGTGATTCAGTTATACATATATATTCTTTTTTTAGATTCTTTTCCCTTATACGTTATTACATAATATCGAGTATAGTTCCCTGAGCTATGTAGTAGGTCCTTGCTGGTTATCTATTTTATGCATAGTAGTGTGTATCTGTTAATCCCAGCCTCCTAATTTATCCCTCCCTCCAGCCCCCTTTCCCCTTTGGTAACCATAAATTTGTGTTCTGTGCCTGTGAGTCTCTTTATGCTTTGGAAATAAGGTCAGTTGTATTTTTTTTCTTTCAGAGTCCACATATAAGCGATATCATATCATATCATATCTCTGTGTGGCTTACTTCACCTAGTATGATCATTTCTAGGTCCATCCATGTTGCTGCAGATGGCTTTATTTCATTCTTTTTTATGACTGAGTAATATTCCATTGTATATATATGCCACATTTTCTTTATCTGTTCATCTGTCGATGGACACTTAGGTTGCTTAACAATTATTTTTTTAAACAAACACTTTATTTACTCTGTTAGTTAATAAACATTTAGTGAATGGCTACAAGGTTTCAGGCACGCTGATAATAAATAAAACTTTGAACAAAGCCAAACAGGTTTATGTGGAGCTCACAGCCCAGAGGTTCAGAGGAGATAAACAGGCAAACACACACCAGCAGGACAGGTGGCCTGGTGACGTGGGGACATGGTGTCTCGGTGAGGGACACAGGATACAAGTGGGAGGTCTGGCCCAGGGTCACAGGACGGCTTTTCTTGGAGAAAGTAAAATCTGGCTTGAACCTGTGGCTGAAGAGGATTTACGCTAAAGAACAGCGGGAAGAAAGAACACTGATCCCAGTGAAGAGCAAGCCCGATATCATAGGAGCCAGAGAGGGCATGGTGGTTCTGAAGGTCCAAATCACGTCCAGTGAGGCTAGAGTGCAGGGTGGGGTGAGGGCTGCAGTGGTTGAACACGAAGATCGCACAGCACCACGGTCCCTGAGGACCAGGCAGAGGCGTGTGCATCCTGATCACGCTTTTCTACAGCTCTTTGCTCAGTGCCTGGCACATAGTAGGTCCTCAGTAGGTATTTGTTGAATGAAAAAATGAGTTATGTAAAAATGGCAGCAAAAGAGAAGAAAAAAAAACAGTTTTTAATTTGAATTACTAAAATTAGCAATGGCAATATAATTCAGTATAGATTGATAATGCAAAATTAATTTAACAAAGACTAGGAAATAATTGAGAGCATAGGAAAAGGATCAAGGTTAATATATGTTGTCTTATGTAAGAAGGAGCCAAGGTAATTGCTTTATTCTTTTTTTTTTTTGCGGTACGCAGACCTCACTGTTGTGGCCTCTCCCGTTGCAGAGCACAGGCTCCGGACGCACAGGCTCAGTGGCCATGGCTCACGAGCCCAGCCACTCCACGGCATGTGGGATCTTCCTGGACCAGGGTACGAACCCATGTCCCCTGCATCGGCAGGCGGACTCTCAACCACTGCACCACCAGGGAAGCCCTGCTTTATTCTTGACTTAGATAATTAGGGGATTATACATTTAAACAGATATTTGAAAAACAATTAAAAGTAGCCATACTTTTAATACTTTTAAAATTAAAAGTATTGCAAAATGAAAAAGGAAGCTGCAATAAAGCAAGGTGAGAGACATAGGTCAAAGATTTCAGTTATGATAATAAATATTGAAAGTTTTAACTCTACTGTTTCAAAGAAAAGTCTTGTGACAGGAAGCAAAAATTGACTACGTGATACAAGAGATAGACATGAAGGAGAGCTCTTTTGCAATTTAAAATAAAGGACAAGGCAAAGAGAGAGTGAGGCTAGCTTACATAGCAGAAAGGAAGGATGACAATTTCAACATCAAGAAAATAAAAACACTAATTCAAAGAGGTATATTCACCTCTATGTTCATTGCAGCATTACTTACAGCAGCCAAGATATGGCAGCAACCTAAGTGCTCATTGATAGATGACTGGATAAAGAAGATGTGGTATATATACATATACACATATATATACATATATACATATATATATATATATATATATACACACACACACACACACACACAATGCACGATGGAATACTACTCAGCCATTAAAAAAGGAACGAAATCTTGCCATTTTCAACAACATGGATGGATCTAGAGGGTATTATGCTAAGTGAAATAAGTCAGACCAAGAAAGACAAATATTGTATGATCTCACCTATATGTGGCATCTAAAAAACAAAACAAATGAACAAACATAACAAAACAGAAACACACTCATAGATACAGAGAACAAGCAAGTGGTTGTCAGAGGGGAGGGGTGTGGGGGGGAGGAGTGAACTGGATGAGGGAGATTAAGAGGTACAAACTTTCAGTTATAAAATGAATAAGTCACAGGGATGTAATGTACAACATGGGAAATACAGTCAATAACATTGTAATAACTGTATAGTAATAGACGGTAACTAGACATAGTGGCGATCATTTGTAATGTATAAAAATATTGAATCACTGTGTTGCACACCTGAAACTCCTTTAATATTGTAAGCCAGTTATAGTTCTATTTAAAAAAATTTATATGAGAAAATATGACAGTAATCAAGAAGCCTTAGATTTCCAATAAGTCGTGTTATGTTGTGAAAGGTAATAATACTGGCAACAGTCATTAGCCTTCAGGTACTGATAAACGTAGTATTGGCATTCGTAAATGAATACTTTAAAAGTCAAGAAGGAATGATCACAAATACAATCATTGGGGAGAATTATCAATACCATCAGTCTATGATAGATCAACGGAAAGGAAATAAAGTTATCTGACTGTATTCATTGCCTGTGGCTGCTGTTAAGAAACTTCCACAGACTCGGCGCCTTAAAAGAGCATGCATTTACTCTCTCACAGTTCTGGAGGTCAGAGGCGGTAATCAGGTTCACTGCTGACATAAGGTGTCAGGAGAGCTGTACTCCCTCTGGAGGTCCCGGGAGAAGAATCTGATTCCTTGCCTGTTCCAGCTCTGCAGCTGCTTCCCTAGGCTTGTGACCCTTTCCTCCAACCTCAAAGCCAGCAGCACAGCATCCTTCTTCACTCATCACTTTGCCTCCCTCTTCTGTTTTGAATCTCTTTCTGTCTCCCTCTTATAACGATACTGTGATTGCAGTTAAGGCCTACCTAGATAATTCAAGGTAATCTCCCCATCTCGAGATTCTTAACTTAATCACACTTGCAAAATCTCTTTTGTCATATAAAGTAATATTCTCAGGTTCCAGGGGTTAGGACGTGAATAGCTTTGGGAGCCATTACTCAGCGTATCCCAATGATAAGAGTAGGAATTAAATGTAAAGATCAAGGTCGCATCTATGGGACTATTTACTTTCCAGCGTTCATGAAACATTCACAAAAGTGAGCATAAACTTGGCTTTTTAAACACCCCAAAGCAAAAAGTATTTGCCGACAGTCTTCTAAAATTCAAAATTTATCATACTTAGAAAGGATAATTACTTAGATATTACAAATAAAGTAAAAGCACTCACAAATAATGAATATGCCACCAAATATTATTTCAGATGATTTAGAAAATCATAAAAATGAGGACGGTACTAAGGCTGTCAGAGGTATCTGGAGAGGTTGAGTTTTAAAACTAAATTATTTCATTACCAGATACAAAAGAAAATAAATAGATAAATAATCACTTATTCCAGGGAATTAGAAAGAACGTGAATTCGATAAAAGCAGAAATTCATAAATTAGAAAAGTGGTGGGATTAATAAGTAAAACAAAAAGTGATTTATTTGCAAAGTCAATAGACGTCTCTGTCAGGAGTAATCAAGGAATAATGAGAAATCACAGCAAAACAAAGTGAGAAACGAGAACCGCTATTACCCCCATTATAGTCCAACGTTGTTTTAGAGGCTCTGGACATAGGCTAGAAATAAAGAACATACACTCGATACGAAGAAGATGAAAGTATAATTATTTACAGCCAATATGATCATATGCAAACACTCTCAGATTATCAAAGTAATACGTAGATTGTTGATAGAATTCAGTGGCTAAATAGGAAAGCAATAAATAAAAATCAAGTCTTTATAGTCTCTATAACCACTAAGAAAATAGAATAATTATTAATATAAATAGTATTATTACTCTTACCAAGAAATGTACAATAACACTATGTTATATAACGTGTCCTGGATAAGACTAACTCTTTTGATGACAGAATTTCCTAAAACTTTACATCATTAAAATAATTCCAAACAAAGTCTCTATCATATGTTTGGAGAAACTCACCAAAACAATTCCAAAGTTAATTTGGAAGAATAAAGTGATCAGGATAAATTTTATATATTTGGAAGTGGAAGTATGATGAAGGGAAGTAGCTTTTACAAATATTAAAAATACTGTAAGGCTGTGTTCATTTGTAGCCCATTTAGCTCTATTATTAGAGAAGGAATCTGACTATATGAAGTTGGCAAAGGTGAATCGAGAAGTTATGGATTATTTAACGGAGAATCAGATACTACTTGTCAGGTGGAAATGCACTGACTGATGAAAAGACACTCCCTGGAGCATGTTAAGGGGGGTGCAGCAGGGTTATCGATGTTCTGAGAGGTTTACTTAGCACCCCTACTCCCCCTTTCATAGAACAGGCGACCTGTAGTTACCCAGGCAAAAACCCTGCAGTCTGATTTCTAAAATAATTGATACTGTAACCACACAGACCATCAGCAGAGAGAACCAATACCAGAGACCCAGCTTTTTTCACGAGCTTAAACAGAGAACCAAGATTCACCAGAAGATAAGGAGATCTAGACCCTCAACTGAGAAAGGCCTGGGCCAAGGAATAAAAAAATAAATCCCAGAAGAAACAGGGTAATTCCGGTTACAAAATGAAAACCAAGAACAATACTCCAATTAATAAGGAGATTTAAATGTTGAGTTCATATACCAAGAACAAGATGATGTGAAAAAGAAAAAACAAGAACACCTTTTAGGGACTAAAAAAATAAAGTCAAAGAAATCTCTCCCAAAGAATAGAGAGAGGGAAAATAAGAGAGAAATGATAGGACGTAAGGGTCATGGAAAGAGAGAACAGTGGAATTATTAGGTAAAGTGTAGGAGTGACTCAAAACTGATGAAGGTTATAAAACATCATATGGAAGGGCTTGCTCCACAATGAATCATAAATGACTTCACCCTAAGGTACATCTTATGGCCTCTTTGATCATGGAGCTGATCCTTTCCCCTTTGCATGGATTTCTGAAAATTGCAAAGGTAAATTTTTTAGCCTGTCTCTAGAAAAGTGCTCAGGGATTGAACACTTTTCTTATCATGCCAGATTATCTACTGTCAGCTTATCACCACCACTACCACCACCACCAGCATCACCACCACCAGCAACAACACAACCACCACTACCCCCATCACCACCCCCATCATTATTACCACCACTACCAGCACCACCACCACCACCACCCCCATCACCACCACCATCATTATCACCACCAGCACCACCACCACCATCACCAGCAGCAGCATCACCACCACCACCTCCACATTGTCACCATCACCACCACTACATCCCTACCACTGCCATATGTGTCTAAGTCTGGAAACTACATTTCCCAGAATCCCTTTCCTTGTGCAGTTTTGGTTCAGAGTTTACCCATGAGAAGAACTCATGCAAGACTGTAAGATTTGGAAACTGAAAGTGATAATTGCCAGTTCTGAGCCTAGGCCTTAAGAGGCATCGCACATTTCCATTTGCCTTCCTGTGCTTTAGTCATAGCAGAGAGAAGAATGTGCCCTAAATGGCCCTGGGTCCCAGAAGGAGGATGGGAGGCTCCTGGAGCAGAACCACGGGAGCCTGAAGTAAGAGCAGCCCCTAACTGACTCATAAACTGAGTGAGAAAGATGTTTTTAGGTGAATGCCACTGAGATTCTGTCATTGTTCATTACACAGCAGTCTTGCAGCACTTGCTGACTAATACAGGTACACAGACTTTGTCTTACTTTTTTATCCTTTTCCCCATTATTCGCACTGTTTACTTCCCTTACTTAAAAAAGTGTATTTCATTATATGTATAATAGTGAGATGTCCCAAACACTTTTTGGGAAAAGGTGAAGTATAAATAAAATACTAAGGAAATATTTTGGAGAGTACTACTTTACCTTTTGATTTTCATGAGTGGCTCAGATAATTTTTAGAATGCCACTGTGTGACAGTTCTTAATATAGTTTGGAAGATAGCCATTAAGGAGAAGTCTAGGGTAAAGAGTCAAATGAGAATAATGTCAAATTACTTCGTCCATGGAGAGAGGAAGAATTCTGGAGCAGGAAGCCAGGTGGAATATTACAAGCAGGTGATGTATCTTAAAGTCATGCAAATGAGTTAATGATTGGGTTGACAGTTATCACTGGTACATGGATTTGCGCTATTCTTCTTTCTTTCCTGAAGGATCCCATGGTTATATATTTTTTATGTCAATGATTTTCTTCTGTTTTTATTCTCTGATTCCTTTTATTGCTTTAAGATTCATTTCAGTTATCAAATTCTGAAAGAAGCAATCTCAAAGTCATATCATAATGAAATCTTAAGCAGAATTGTTATAATTTATTACAATTATCTTCATTTTTTTAGGCAAAAGTGCTAACATGCTTCAGAATGCTTTTTATGTATTGTCTCTCATTCTCCAAATTTAACCTTTTACAGCTGTCTGTAAATGGAATTGGAACATCATTAATGTTCAATGATCTGAGAACATAGCATCGATTGATAATGATAGAAGAAAAAAATCAGTCACCACCAGTATGAAACCCCGGGGAAATCAACTGAAGTGGAAAACTACATATTTTGTGCAGAGGCTTGAAAGAAGGGAAAATTATGGCTTTATTGGATCTTCCCTGCATTCTGCAAGCATATAGCAGGCCTGTGTAATTTATTTTCTGAGGCTACTCTGTAAGCTTGTGCCGAGATGCAGTGAGTGCTTACATGAAATGGATCATTAATTCTCCTTCTGTTTTGCTGTATTGAAGCAGATGATAATCATTAACGTAGCAATAGGGGGAAACAACGAAAGCAATCTTAGCCCTTGGGATGGGGAGACACGGCTACAATAATTGTGTGGACAATCTGACGGTTCTTCCTCTTTGCTAAAGGTAACCTTTTCACCTTTCTGCTGCCGCGGTGCCGTCCATCGTAGAAATGTTTGTCCTGCTCCAAGAACCTTTTACATAATCGGGATTTGCGCGAGTGGGTTGGAGGATTGATTGAGAAGGGGCAGGTGAGGAGGGGGTGGTATGTATTGGGAGAGTTAGATGGGGGTCTCAGAGACAAAGCTGAACTGAGATTAGAAAGCAATTTGGAGCAGAGCCTCCCTGTTCCTCCCTACGAGCCTGGGCTGACGCAACGGCTCCACGCACGTGAGTCAACCCAACCAGCTGAGTTACTGGCGAGGGAGCAGAGGCTGGGCTATAGGTATGGCATCGGGGATCCCTGAGCTGCAGTTCTGCATAACAAGTCAGGACATGTGGCCTGCCGGGTATGCAGGTCCTGCCCAGTGGCAGGTGTGTCTGCACTGAGGGGCCAGTTGTGGGAGAGGGGAGGCCCTGCTTCAGTCTTATTGAGGTGTCAATCCAGCTTGCTGCAGAAACATGGTAAGGAACAAAGGGGAAGAGGCCGGTGGCCAGGGAGCTGGGGCTTTAGGAACCACACAGCAGCCCACACAGCAACAGCCGAGGGCTGGGGTGGCCAGATAACAGGATAGCTTTCCTGATTTTCTCTCCACCCTTGTGAACTTGACCGGTGCATGACCGGTGCATGGATTCAAGAGTGAGCTCTTGAATTCTTTGATCCCTGAGGGAAGGGGTGGGATTCCTGGAAAAGGAAAAAAAAAGTGTTCGTACAGAATAAGAAGAAGGTTAGAACCATTTAATTTTAAGAATAAAGGTTTGGCCTAATATGTAAGCCAGGCTGAGGCAATGAGATGTGTCTGTTATGGAGACTATATATTAATGAAGTACAGCAAAGCCTTCCAACACCTGGTACTTTTCTAATGCTGAGAGGTTCTGGGAATGGTTAATAAAACACACTGCTGAAAGGTTATGTCAGAAGAAGAGGATTTATATAATATCCTCATATAGATAGAACAAGAGTCACATTCAGAGTACGGTGAACGGTAAAGGAAGTTGGGGATGTGCTTAACTGAAGTTAGAGACTGAATTAGCTAGCTGTTACCACATAAGAAATTACCATGAATTCAGCACCTTAAACCTACAGTCTATCCTCATGATTTGCGGATTCATCATCTGCTAAAATTTTAACACAGATCAAATGAAATTTATTTGGAACCTCGAAAAATCAATCATCACTGTGCTTTCACAGTCATTTGCAAACATTTGCAGAGTGGGAAAAATTTGAGTCGCTGGAGGCACACGTTCCCAGCGGAGGTGAAAGGGGGCTACGTCTTGCTTTCTTTTTCAGCTCTCACACTGCAAACAAGAGTCCTTTCTGTGGTCTGCTTAATGTCATGGTTTTTGCATTTTTTGTGCTCTTTGTTGGTAATTTCGCTGTTTAAAATGGTCCCAAGCAGAGTGCGGGAGTGCTGTCTAGTGTCCTGAGCACAAGAAGGCTGTGATGTGCCTTGTGGAGAAAATATATGTGTTAGACGGGTTTTGCTCAGGCCTGAGTTATTGTGCTGTTGGCTGTGGATTCAATGTTAATGGGTCAACATGTATATTAAACAGAAACACACATAAAACAAGGTTATGCTGCTGATCAGCTGATGAAAATGGTGTGACCAGAGTCTGCCAAGAACCTACACCTGTGTTTCTCCGGAGCAACAGCACGAGTTCATGTCTCATGGTGACGTCATAGAACACAACCATCGTGAATAATGAGAGTCAACTCTACCTTTATTCTCTCCCAGTTCCTGTAGGTCAGGCAACTGGGCAGGGCATAACTGGGTCCTCTATTCAGGGTCTCAAAGGCTGCACCCCTCTTAGGAGCTGGGGTGCTCTCCAAGCTCACGTGGTTGTGGGCAGAATGCAGTCCTTGTGGATGCAGGACTGATGTCCTGTTTTCTAGCTGGCCATTAACTGGGCTGCTCTCAGCACAAGCACCAAGAGGCTGCAGCAGTTCCTTGCCACTTGGCCCTCTCACAGCCTGGCAGCTCACTTCTTTAGACCAACAGGAGAACCTTTTACTGTAGTTGCCTGTGAGGGAGTCTCATATATCGTAACATAACCATGGGAGTGATTATTTCATACAACATAACCTATTCCAGAAGCAAGTCACAGGTTGCATCCACAATCGGGGGAGGGGATTACATAGGTCGTGACACATTGGGGGGTCACACGGAGGTGTGTTTGCTACAGAGGTATATCAAAATCTTCCAGAAGATTCCATACAAACATGGGGAAGATGAGATGCCATGGTTTACTCAGGAAAGATCTAACAATTCTGAAATTAACATTGATAGAAGATGCATCATCAAGAGTGCACGTTGATGGGGAAAGATGCAGGTTGGACACTTGGGTCCTGTCCAGCTCTGCCACTAACTACCTGCAGTCAAATCACTGGACCTCAACTTTGTCAACTCTGTATAGTGGGACCTGGGGTTAGAAATCCATGGATGAGTGAACTGCAGATATTTTTAAATGATTAAAGCGGTGAACTCAAAGATTTCAGTCGGTCCACAAACCATTCAAACTGTGGGAAGCCCTACTCTGTCCTATTTCACTTTGCTAAGAATTCTTCAAGGACCCCTGGTTCAAGGTACAGTTTCAGTGGAATGGAAGTGTAAAGGCCCCAAATTATGGAAATAATTATATTCCCCTTCAGCTAGGTCTCCATCGGTCCACACTGAGCCCACAACCTGTATATCGCTACCTGACAGGCCCACGGATGAGGAGCTTAGAAAGGTCTGTTCCGGGAATTGTCTGGAGGTCCAGTGGTTAGGACTCCGTGCTTTCAGTGCCGAGGGCCCGGGTTCAATCCCTGGTGGGGAAACTAAGATCCCATAAGCCACACAGTGAAGCCAAAAAAAAAAAAAAAACAACCAGAAAGGTCTGTTCCAGGTCTGGAACCTGTGGTTCAATAAGAATTGGGGTGAAGGGTGGGCACAGGGACCAGAGTTGTTCAGTTATGTGTTTACATGTCATTACGGGTAATCGAAGGGCACCATCATTGTTGTCCTAATATCTGTGTGTCCTTGTAGTGCCAATGAGGCAGCTTAAGTTACTCAGGCTTCCTCCTGGATCTAGAAATAAAGACAGGAACTGGATTTTGGGGTGTCCCCCCACCCCCAGCGCATTTGTGTGTGTGGCCTAATTAAGCTCCATTTGGGAGGCATACACATCAATAGGTCTCTTTCTCTTCAAGAATTGCTTTCAGACTGCAGTCCTTTTGTTTTGTTTCTCTTTCGGAGTCCAAAATCCATTAGCCATTGGAGCTCCTGCTTCTTCAAGGGGCCTTCAGACACAGACTGCAGATGGCTGGACAAAGCATGGTCCTTGTGCTCTGGGCCGGATTTGCCCCGGGTCTTCCTCTGATAGAGCCTCTTTCACTAACATTTGCTTTTTCAAAGCCATCTTTCCTAAACAAAGGCTTCTTTCTATATAGATGACTCCTAGTAACCCTTTTTTTTTTTTTTTTCTGCAAGGATATTTGTTTCTAAGCCTTTACAGAAACAGTCCTAAGTCTAAATTCAGTCCAGAGGCAAGAGATTCTCTGCAGAGAATTAACAGCATCTCAGCCTTGCCTGATCAAACCAGGCTTGATCTCTCAGATTCAATGTTATTTCTCTGCAAAACAAAGAGGCTGAGTTAGATGATCGCTGGCTTCTTTTTTTCTAGTCTAAAATGCTAATGTAGGGAAGTAAACTTGCTGTACCTGGACTCCAGCACTTCAAGTCACCAGATGTGCTTACTCAGCATTCAGATTCCTGGGCCCCAGGGAAACCAGCTGGATCAGAATCCCGGCACGGGGAATCTGTATTTGTAGCGAGCCCCCCAGGTGTCTCCACGTGCCGTCACATTCAGGATCGACTGCACGGCATTTGTTTAGAGAGCACGCTGGAGCAGCATGTTTCGGCTTTGCAAGAATAAGCAATCCATTGAGAACAGCAGGAGGAAAACCTGCTAATTCTGCTGGTTAAACAGTCTCTGCCTTTTCTTCGGGACACAAGTGTGTTGGTATTTGGCCCAGGAAGAAAATACAGCAAATAGCTATGGACAACGGTGAGCTCTTACTGGCCTTCCCTACCCTCCCGCCCACCCCCTCCCCGGCCCCTTTTTCTCCAGGCTTCAGCCCCAGTGATGAGCAAATACAAGTTCAGGAGGTGCTGACCACTAAAAGTAGGACAACTGCAAAAAGTAGAATAATTTATCAATGCATGCTGCCCTTCTTCATTTTGACAACCATCCTTCTTGCCAGTCTATCTGAAGGTGATTGAACCACCCTATTATTTAGCCTTGTCCTACTGAGGGATTGGAAGTCAGCCTTCCTATTCATTTACTCAGTTTTCACCAATGAGGACACACATCAAAACTCTATCAGGAAAGTAATAGGCATCACTTATCACTGTGTTGAGGACTGATGGAGGCTCGGTGACCATCCTGCCATGGGGAATTGAAGGAAGTCAATATTTGTTGCATTGTCCTGAAGCTATTTCTCATGGAACTCGCTGGTTTTGTACCTACTCGGATTAATGAAAGACACTTGAAGTTCTGGCACCCTTTATTTTGGAGGAAAGATAAATAATGAAAGGACTCACCTGCAGCCGGCCTGATGATGACATCATGAAGGGGCAGTGCTGGGAGGTGATGGGACTGCTCCCTTCTCTTGGGTTGTTCAGATGCGGGCTACCTCACCTCTAGGAGGTGCCAGGTGTTCACAAGCACATCCAGCTCTCCCAGTGGGGTCATGCTGAGACCTCAGTGTGGGCCATACTGTATTCTTACAACTTGGGGGGGGGTCTTCTGAGGTTGTTAGCTTTCCCAGGGAACCACTGGGGGGCAGGATCTGCGCATCACCCCTGACGTGAGGTGGGGATAGATGCTGCCTTGCAGTATGGCATGTTTGATTTGCTTCCCAGGGGTGTCTGTTTTGTTTTGTCCTCCTGAGCACTGCTAAGAATGGTGATAAGTGAACAGAAAACAATCTAGTAATTCGGATTAGATGAGCTCGATCACATGGAAACTCCTACAAAGCTTCTCAAGAAGGGTTTTACAGTCTCGGAAAATGAGTCTGAAGTGTATTTTGGCCTCACTCAGACGCAATCCTCAATTCTATATCTCTTCTGTATGACAAAATCTTTGGGCTTTCCGAAGAAAGCACCCTCACAGCTTTAGAACAGGACCTTCCCAGGACACCTCCTCATCCTGTTCTTAGAAAGAAGTGGACGGTGAGCTGGTGTCCGCAGTCGCCCGCCTCTACTCTGGGCTGTGGGTGGAGCATTCTTATCTGAGGTAGGGGATCAGGGCTGGTATTTGTGGGGTTGGAGGTGAGATTATAAGATTATGGGCCAGTGGGCCCAGAAGCACCCTAATTCCACCTCTCCCCTTCCCAAGAGGTCTCTGAGGGGGGCATATACTCAGAGGTCAATCTCAGGGGATCAATGTGTCATTAGCTGTAGCTCTGATCCCACATGCTAAGCTCCAACAGAGTCTTTGGGCTGAGAAAGTGTGAAGCAGATGATGAACCAACCTTGACCTGAAAGATTAGGCCAGAGAAACCATTTCATTCTGAGGCTGAGACGTTGTTGGCCCTGGGTGTCCATCTCAGGCCACCCAAACGTCAGGGATGCTCACATGTGAACTTCTAACCTCAGCCACCTGGGGAGAAGACAAAGGGAACTTAGAAAAGCCAAGGAGAGGTGGTCTGGGAATTCAGCCAAGCTAGTAAAAGGAAAACTCCCAAAGAGAAAATCCATACCTTGTGCTTGACCTTTAACTTCTTGCTAAGGTCTGAGGGATGATTTCATTCACTTTACCCACCTCTCCCTAGATAAACGTGAAAAGCGGGGATGGGGAGGGAGATGGGGAGGAAGAAAGGCTTGAGCCAACAGTCTCTCCATCCTTGTTTTCTCTCTGAGAGGTCAAGGGACTTAATACCAGTCTTGGGCTCAGCAGGAATGTTGCTTTTCCTGTACTCTGGGATGTGGACATAGCAACGTTTCAGGGGAGACCTGCCCACACGTTCATGGGATGGCCTCCCCAGTCCTTACCGACATACCTCATATCCATAAAGGATCGGTGAATGCCTTTTGATCGTTTCACCAATAGCTTTCATGTCGGCCAGGATACACTTTCAGATAGGGCTGCCTGATGGACATCTATGCATGAAGTGAAGACGAGCCCTCTCTGCTCGTTGCACTTAGCCCCAGCTCCACAGAGATCCTCCAGGATGAGCTCCAGAGTGGGACTCCCAGCACATGACAGCACAAGTTAGATAGCACAATTCTGCAAAGGAAAAATGACACGGAAACACTACACACCTATTAGAATGGCCAAAATTTGGAACACTGACAACACCAAATGTTGGCAAGACTGTGGAGCAACAGGAACTCTCATGCATTGCTGGCGGAAATGCAAAACGGTATGGCCACTTTAGAAGACAGTTCAAGGGTTTCTTGCAAAACTAAACATATTCTTATCATATGATCCAGCAGGTGTACTCCTGGGTATTTACCTAAAGGAGTTGAAAACTTGTGTCCAAAAAAACCTGCACATAGATGTTCATAGCAGCTTTATTCATAGTTGCCCAAACTCAGAAGCAACCAAGATGCCCTTTACTAGACAAATAGATAAATAAACGGCGGTCCATCCATACAATGAAATATTACTCAGCACTAAAACGAAATGAGGGCCTCCCTGGTGGCGCAGTGGTTGAGAGTCCGCCTGCTGATGCAGGGGACACGGGTTCGTGCCCTGGTCTGGGAGGATCCCACGTGCCGCGGAGCGGCTGGGCCCGTGAGCCATGGTCGCTGAGCCTGCGCGTCTGGAGCCTGTGCTCCGCAGCGGGAGAGGCCACAACAGTGAGAGGCCCGCGTACCGCAAAAAAAAAAAAAGAAATGAGCTATCAAGCCATGAAAAGACATGGAGGAACCTTAAATGCATATGACTAAGTAAAAGAAATCAAATGTGAAAAGTCTCCGTACTGTATGATTCCGACTATGTGACATCCTGGAAAAGGCAAAACTATGGAGACAGTAAAAAGATGATGCATGGATTTCTACACTAGCATTCATGTATTTTCCTCACTGCAGTGCCAGTCGTTAACCTTTATTCCATCCCATGTGCCAGTTTTGATGTCAAAGGGATATATCAAAGGAAGGCAGTCCCTGTGCTCACAGACTCCCTTTACAGAAGCAGAGAAGGAAAAACACCTAACACGAAAAATAAAATCCATCCAGTACTAATTTGAATTGTAACTTGCCACAATATTTTCCCTTATTCTGAAGTATATTTTCCACGGATTTTTGTGTGGAGGTGAGATTCTGTGCTCATTGTGTTTTATTTCCCTCTTTATTACAAAGTCCGTGGTTACTTGTGAAGCACTCAGGGTTTGACGTTAATCACCTCTGCAAACATTTCCTGAAACATTGTGTGCACACAACCCGGATGACATGGGCAGCTTCTCTGCCCTTCCAAGAACCAGTACAGGTTGGTTCATATCCCCAGCTACACGGTCTAAAGAAGTTCACTTCCTGCCCAATGGTTTCTGTAAATTCCTAATCTTGCTTCCCTATCACCTTGGGCCAAATACCTCATCCTTTTTCTTGGAAGAAACCTATTCCCCAGAGATGTCTTTGGAACTGGAATTTCTTTGGTTGAGAGACGTCGTACCAGGGACTCATTGGGTTAGCACTGCTGGTCCACGTCCCTGAAATGGCGCTGGGAAAACAAGCTGCAGATGACCTTGACAACGCTTCTAGGTCATTGGTGCCTTCACTTCCTTGCCTGACTCTGCTCAGTGAGAGTCTCAACATGTCCACCCCATGTAAAGTCGGCTAATTGTTCTGTATTTTTTTAATTTTTTGTAAATTTATTTATTTATGGCTGCATTGGGTCTTCCTTGCTGCATGCAGGCTTTCTCTAGTTGTGGCAAGCAGGGGCTCTAGGCACGTGGGCTTCAGTAGTTGTGGCACATGGGCTCAGTAGCTGTGGCTCGTGGACTCTAGAGCGCAGGCTCAGTAATTGTGGCTCACGAGCTTAGTTGCCCCGCGGCATGTGGGATCTTCCCGGACCAGGGCTCGAACCCGTGTCCCCTGCATTAGCAGGCGGATTCTTAACCACTGCGCCACCAGGGAAGTCCCCGTTCTGTATTTTAGAAGGTATTCAATACCTGGTAATGTAATGTCAGCAGGCATTTTGCTGCCAGCACGCAAGTGTAAATGCTGGATAATGGAGAGATATTTAAAGACCTTCTAAAGATAAAACTAGAACGTGAGAGCCAGAAAGAAATTTGGAGTCAGCATGTTGGATGGTTCTTAAAATACAGGTTTGAATTCAAATTGTCTGAGAAGGAGTTTCTAAATTCCACATTTTAGGCCTCAACCCAAATTTGATTCGGTCGGTTTAGAGTAGGGCCCCAGTAACTACAGTTTTTAAAGGTTTACAGGTGATTTTGTCGCATACTCTTAGTTCCAAATCACTTAGTGGTTAAAAATTCCTCAGTCCACACATAAAGAAACTGGACACTTAGGAAATGAAATGACCTCACTAATGTCAGGCTAGCTGATACCGTGAATTGCTGCTTCCTAGGGGCCCCATGAGATGCGACAGCCTGTCCAGCCCTCAACCCCACTTCAAGCGGTGTCCTGCTCACAGCAGGTGGGCCCTAACTGAGAGCTCGTATGTGGCTGAACTGGGCTGAGAATGTCGGGAAAGGCAGGGCCAAGCAGAAAGCACCTGTTTTCAGACATCCTGGTTTTGCCAGTGACTAGCCGTGTGATCTTGTACAAGGAGCTTAAGCTTCTGATTTCATATTCTTGTTTGTAGCAACAGAGCTGTTGAGAGAAGGAAGTAACACAGTCACCTGAAGATGTTTAGGGCGGTGCTGGCCATGCCGAAACTGTTTTTATTTTTGTTACAACCCAGTGCTCTTTCTGCTAGTATGTTTTGCCTATAAAATTTTTCATCTTTGTGTGATAAAACTTCGAAGACTCAATTGAGATGATGTGACAGCAATGTGACAATGCTAACCGCTGTCTGGAATTGCATATTACACAGGACACAGACTGATGCTTTCCAATTCATGAGCCAATTTCTCATCGTATCTAATTTTACTTCCCTTCATTACTTCAAGAAATTTCCCCTCGAACCGCCAAAGTGAGAATCAGACCCATTTAGTTTTCCATTTTCTGTCTGTAGAGTGCACGGCACTTCAATTTTCTCCCCTTTTACGGCTATGATCATTTTTCTTACCATCTTAATCGCCGTCACACTCCGTAGCAAAACATTTGACAATTATAAGTACTCACGTAGGCAGGTTGGAAAACGCTGACGTTTCAACACTGTGGCTCGTTTGCAAGATTTCTGAAGGCCTTTACCTGTGTTAGGAATTAAAGAACGGTACTTACAGAATTCCAGAATGGTACTATTGGACCTAGTCTAAGGTTTGTTGTCCAAGTGACCAGAATGAAATTGTGTCGATCCCTGGTGAGGTAGGAGCCTCCTTTTTTGGCTAAGGTCAAAGATCAGACACTAACATGCCAGTATTTTCCCTCCTGAATTTTGTTTTGGTTTTTGTTTGTTTTTTGGCCGCGCCGTGGGACTTGTGGGATCTTAGTTCCCCACCCAGGGATTGAGCCCACACCTCAGCAGTGAAAGCGAGGAGTCCTAACCACTGAACCGCCAGGGAAGTGCTCTGAATTTTATATTATACATTTTCAAAAGACCAGAATTCTAAAACCAGATTCTTTCGATTCTGCTTTTTTTCTGGCGATCATGGGAATAAATGTTGCCCAGTCGCTATCACGGGACCCACTTCTGGGATCCTGGGCAAAGGTGACAAGGGGCCGTTCTCTGTATTTTCATTCGACTTCCTGATAAAACGGGCCTGGTGTTGTTCAAAGCCAGATGACAGTTGCCCATCTCTGTCACCCTGCCACCACGCTTCCATAACCAGAATTCCCCAAATCAAGAACAAAATCTCTATATAATAATTAAACAATAATAGGATGAATTAAATGATAAATGGATAATTAAAATGATGGGGGTATTGTGGGTAACTACAACAAAAATAAGTAAAACTCTACAGAGAAGGGGTGACCAGAAACCTGAGACCACAGGCAAAGGGGCAAACAAGTTTGTATCAAAGATGAGAGGTCTGTAGCCAAAGTATTGAAACAGTAAGCTGAAGGTAAAATAAAAAAGCCATGAACTGGGGTTTCTCTGGTGGCACAGTGGTTAAGACTCCGTGCTCCCAAAGCAGGGGGCCCGGGTTCGATACCCGGTCAGGGAGCTAGATCTCACATCATGCCACAACTAAGAGTTCGCATGCCACAACTAAGGAGCCCACCTGCTGCAACTAAGACCCAGTGCAATTAAATAAATAAATATTTTTTTTAAAAAAAACCATGAACTAATTGAGAAACCAAAACCTGCTTCAAAGAGGTCAATATAAACAAAATAACATGCCAACACCAGAAGCTCAAAGAATAGACTAAGTAAAATAGACACATTGAATTAAAACTTTGCAAAAGAGAAAGACAGAGGTAAAGTCATCAACCCAGGCCAGGCCAGGCTCCGTCCCACGGCCAAGCTCTGCAAGGGGCATGGGGTTCCCCCTGGTACCTGGGCAGCATCATGGTCAGAAATCCCAAAACAACCCCACAGGCAGGGTTAGGGGTGGCCTGCTTTTTAAAAAAATCATGACGTTGTCAAACTATGTGTCCATGCTGCTATCAAAGCAGACAACTTCCCAAGCCCTGAGATTAAAATGAAAAATCCATGCATAAAGGATAACAGCAGACACGTGCAAAGACACACCGGGAGCTGCGGTATCAGCCTGTCTAAAGAGGACAGTGCCCGTGGGGCAGCAGCACGATCCGGGGGCGCTTAGATAAAGGAACCTGAGGAGTTTAACTCAGCGACCGGGGCAAGTCACTTGCTGCGGTACAAACGTGAAGTGATGGTCTCTTTTCCTGTCATCATTGCTATCATTTCTCTTTGAAACCCAGCAGCTGGAGCATTTCACACCTGCAGCTCACCTTTCATTCAAAATCAGGACTGGTGGTCCCAGTTCACGGGACCGGGCTCTCCTCTAATGACTCTCCAGGCCCTCCTCCTGCCCCCACCCCAAGGCTTCCAGCAGCCGAGCCCTAACTGTGCTCACGTGAGTGTTGCCCTGCGACCATGGCAGGGAAAGGCCAGTGAACCCCCAAAGTTGTGCTCTTGACCTAAGTGGGTTGATCTTGGGTGGGTGTGGCACCAGCCCTGCACAGGCTTCGTGGAGAAGCACCCGCTGCGTGCCCCTCTCCTCGGAGCGCCACCATGGCAGCCAGGGCTCTGGCCCTTCTCCAAGGTGGGCTCCGTGCCTTGACTGAGTCCCACACAGTCCTATGACTTCTACCCCTTTGAAGCCGCAGGGCTTCCCCGGGAGACACCATGGGAACCCCTGAGGCCCCCTTTGGTGCTCTCCGAGAGACACAGGGGTACCGAGACCCTTGACATCTTCTCGGCAGGCACATTCACGACAACGCCTTCACGCCCTAATCCTGGGGATGTGTCTCACCTTCAGGAGTCTTCAGATAAGAGGCTTGCTCCGTGGTGTATACTCACATATGCCGCCCAATGTTGGGGTCCGATGCCCAGCGCTCCCTTCCCTGTCACAGCTCTCCTCGGGTGGCGCTGAGGTGGCATGGTGAAAGCCAGGGGCTAGATGCCAACCTCGCACCCTCATACCCCACGCGGAGCTCCCGTGGATTCTGCGGCCCTTCCCCAGAGCAAGGAAAGGGTGGAGATGGTCCCGGAAGGACCACCTTGCTCTCCCTCTCTATTCTTTCTTGGACAGAAGTGAGGGGGAAGCTGAGGCACCATCCCCCTCTCCCATCCCCCATGGGTTCAGGCCACTTCCTTCCCCTGTCCTCCTGGGTAGCGCCCGCGATGGGGGAGGGAGCTCCACAGACAGAGGAGGGCAGAGGCCAGGCCTTCACTGCACAGTTGCCAAAGTAATGGCATCTCAGGAGGCCTTTTTGTTGACAATCAGTTGACCTTCCCCTGGCAATTCGCACATGCCCATGTGTGTCTCAAGTTCCACACTGTCTAAAGTCTTCATGGTTTGTATGTTGAGTAACAGAGCTACGCAAACCATGTGCAGACTCCTCCTTCTCTTTGGGGCACAGTGGGGCTAGCCTGCCGTGCACGCAGCACCTCAGCTCGCAGCTCCTCCTTCTTCCTCCCAGTCCTTGCAGGATGGGCTTCTCGGCATCCTCAGCTCAGTGCTTCCATCCCTTTTCCATAAGCCTCTCCTCTGAGCATCTTCCCCGAGGCAGCGTTACCTGCCCCATCCCCCGTTTCTTTGCCCCGCCCCTGCATAATTCCCTTTTAGTGCTCATCGTGTTGCCAGTGATCGTTCAGTCATTCATTGAACGGATCATCACCCACCTTCTCCGGCTAGAATGGAAGTCCCACAAAGCAGAGACCTACAGAGTCATGGTCACTGCATCTTTGGTGCCTAAAACATCGTCTGGCACACAGAGGCTGCCTGGTGGGTGTTTGTAAATGAAGGAATGATTTTCAACTCTTTGAGGACCGAAGCTTGAAACCAGATGAGATAGTGAATTTACAGCAGGCAGGCATGGACAAGAAGAGAAGCTTTATGAGGTGCACGCACCTGTGTAAGTGGAGGGAGGGGGCAGGGTCTTGGCAGGCTTCTGTTCACTAAACCCTCAGTACGTGCCTGGAGGCTGTGTGCAGAGCTGCTGCAGCGGCTTAAATAGGCACAGAGGGTGAATGTATGTTCTCAGCTAAGGCTGCTGGATGTGTTTGGATGAAAAGGCTGTATCTGTCATGGTCGAGTGATGCCCTCGCTGATTTGGAAATACTTGCAATCTACTTTTGGGATAAAGTGGGATTATAACTAAATACATCGATATACGGGATTTCTAAAATTTATGATAAACCCTGGGATTAGTGTATATTCATTGAATTCTTCCGTTCTCATTGACGGAGATGTATGCTGAAAAAGGTATACATAGCGTGGCAACCACAATGGTAAATCACTGACTGCAAGGACTTAATTCCACAATAACTAAAAAGCAAATTGGAGGCAAGCTAAGTTGGGGAAAAAAGCAGGAATACTTTTTTTCTCAACATGAACTAAGACAAAACATCTTTTGATTAACTCTCGGTTGGCCAGAAACCTATCTTAACCTCATATGTTTATTTCTCAAGTTTTCCTATTTACCATAATTTTAGTATATAAGGTATATGACCCCAAATGTAAAAATCCAGTGTTGTCATTTAGTAAGACAGGACATTGGATAGCTTTTTCTGAGGACAAGGGTTTGTTGTTTTTCACCGGAGCTGGGATTTGGTATCACAGCTCAAAGTTTCAGACCTCTCGGGAATTATAAACACCCCCGGAAACAGTTGTGCTGTTTAATTAGCACCATCTGACTCCCAGGAACAGGCAGCAAGGAGCTGGGCGGCCCAGCCACCAGCCGCGCAACCCCTCCTGCACCTACAGACTGGCTGCTGTCCTTGCGTTAATGTTAAGTCCTTCTAAAGGTCAAGTGCGTGCAGGAGACACGTTTCCGGGCATCCACTCCTCACTCTGTGGTTCCGCTTGCGTGCGCTGGGTGCTCAAATGCTTCCCTGAAACTTCTTCGTGCAAATGCTTTATATGCGCGTTCTCTTTTACCTTCCTCCGCAGCCCCCGGTCTTGAATTGACAGGGGAGCCTGCGGTGGAAAATTGGTTTTTAAACGACGATATTCCAAGATTTCTGCGGCGGGGAGCCGCAGATTTCTACCCCCGGAGAGGCCATCTGTTCAGGATGAGCTCCTGCTTTCTCCTCCCAGACAAGGTGAACTTGCAAGTGCAAAGACTAGCTCTTGAAATATCTTCAAACGGACGTCTGACCTCCGGGGCTGCTGTCGCCACAGCTATTCCAGCCGTCCTGCACTTTCCATCACGGGAGGGGCAGCAAGCAACGTGCAGAAGTAGTGAGGTTGGCTTTTTTTTAACTAACGCAGATTTGCTGGAGAGTTTCTGGAAAAAAAAAAAAAAATGACTCAAAGCACATCAACCGGAGAAGGTCCTCACATACTCTGCTGCTCTGCTGTTAGGTGCATAGCTTGTCCTTAGGCTTATGTCTTCTTAAGAATTCACTCCTTTTCAGTATGAAATGCCCTACTCTATCCCTGATAATTTTCTGGCCCTGAAGTTAGGAAATTTATCTGAAATGAACAGAGCAATTCCAGCTTTCTTCTGATTAGTGACAGCATAGGCTATCTTTATCCACCTGTTACTTTTAGCCCTAATTTTTGTATTTAAAGTGGGTTTCTTGTAGACAGAGTATAGCTAGGTCTTGGTTTTTTTTTTTTTTTTTAAATCCATTCTAACAATCCATCTTTTAATTGACCTACTTAGGCCATTCACGTTTAAAGTGATTATTGATGAATAAATGATGAGAAAGTGCGTGTTACCCATCTTGGCATAGGTGTATATATCACTTCCCCGGGCGCCACCATATGGAGTCTTTGGCAAGACTTTTGCCTCTGCTATTCTCCTGGGTCGGCTGAGTTGCCTTCCTCATTTCCCTATAGAATCTGCATGCAGCACTGATTGACTTTAGACCCCTGGCTTAAGTGGTTGGGGATCATGGCTTTTGTTTTTACCAGGTCAGCAAACATATGTATTTTTTTTTTCTTCATCAAGTATAACTATATCGCAAAAAGGAGAGGAAAAGTCACAATGAGAGGGGACAGAGGAAACTTCCTAGAGGAAAAAGATATTGCAACTGTCAGAAATGGGATAGAAGCACAAAAATGTATAAAATCAGTTACAAAAATTGTGAAAAAAATTAAGTGATTATTCCTATAGTTGGATTAACACGTGCCATGTTTGTAACTGTTTTCCGTTTTTCGTTTCTTTCTCTCCCTCTGTCTCCCCTCTTGACCTTGGGCTTCCCTAAGCGTCCTTCTCAGAGAGCTTGTGTCCTCAGCTCTTTCCTCTGTCATCCACTGTTATTATCCTGGGGGCCTATTGGTGTGGGGGTGGGGAGGAGTGTTCTATAATTTTAGGATTGAATCCCAGTCTCCCAGTGGACCTGGGTCTCAGTGGACCCTTGCACTTATCGCTCTAGTGGTGTGGCTTTTCCCCTGCCCCTGACTCCTTCCCCTGGCTGGGCCATTCTCAATCTGTTCCTGTGAAGCCCTGACCCGTGTTGTCTATGTTTTCTTCCCGCCTTGGATGTGAGACAAGAAAGCTAATGGGGACTTGAGTGGGAGGAATTCATTTTCCACAGTTGCGATAATGTTTCAGAAGCTCTGGCAAAGTCTTTTTCCTTGGGGAGGATGCCTTCATTAAGAAATGTCTGAGCATAGTTCACGATGCTTACTCTTCCCTTCTCCCCGCCAAAGCCAAGAGATCTTTCTCAGATCTTCACCGTGAGAACCGGTAGAGTTCCGCAGCTAAAACCCACAAAAGTGTGAGAGCCCCCAAGCCCGCAGCCTCCAAAAGTTTCTCTCTCTCCCGGTAGCACATACGCAGCCTCCAGCAAGTCATCAAAATTCCCACTTAAGCATCCTATCCGTTTACTGTTCCAGCAGCTCCTGGTCCAGAGAAGCTGAGCTCACCTTCAGCCCCGGGATGCTCCTGTTTCTCCAGATCTAGGGTGGCAGTCTGCCTTGCAACCTCAGTCCTCGCACGGGTCCAAGGTCAGGCATTCCTTTTCCGTTTGTCCAGCATTTTCTTGTTATAAGGACAGGAAGGTGATTTCCAAGTCCTTGTCAAGAGCTGACACCACGAGTCCCAAGATAACCCTTGTTTATTTTTTGTCAAACTTCCTCCCCATTTTTACTACATAGTTATCTCTGGATTTATAGATAGTAATGAAACTTCATACTGATTTGGGACAGGAACCAGGCGCTACTGCAAATGCTTTATATGAGCATTCTCTTTTACCTTCCTCCGCAGCCCCCGGATACTCCCATTTTCAAATGAGGAAACACACCCTTTCACATATATGTCTTACCCAAAGCCATGGGATTAGTAAGGAGCAGAGCCTTACTGAGCCCAACAGTTTGACATCAGATGCTATGTTCTCTAATAGGTAGTTATGAATGGACAGACTGTGGACAGATGCATAAAGAACTGGATACAGAGGTGGATAAATAAAAATGCAAAAAAGAGGTTGCGTTTAGTTCTACGGAGAGATTTGTAAATTAATATTATATTTTAAGCGTTTTCAGAAATTATTACAAATCCTTGATTAAGGAGAATTCTTAAGTAGTTAAAATCATAATTCTAATACAAATAGATAGCAGTCCCATAGGAGAGTCATTTTGAACTCACAGATGGAAAAAAACAGTGGATAACAAAGAGTCTGTGTGGACAGGAGACATCTCGTCAGTGGGGAGAGGGACGCTGAAAAAGTGCTTGGTGTTTTAGACACAAAACCGGTTACTATTCCTATAGGGCAATTAAACTCTAGCCTTCAGGGTCATCTTGTTTAATGGATCAGTCATTATACCTCATCAGTTTTCCTCAGGTAACCTGTCCATAACGAGCTATTAATCAAACCGGTATGTTCCCTGAGAGTCGACCTTCAGACAAGCTCATCAGAGAATCATTCAGCCTGATACTGAAAGGCAATGAGGTCATCTTTTGTGCCTTATTTCTGAGTTTGGAAGACTTTTCCTGTGTATCAGGAATATGATTTTAATGGCCTTCGTAAAGGTGCATAACAGGGGTGTTACCACAGTAGAACCATCTGGAATCTTGCCTGCACAGGACACTGCCTCAGACCCTCTGGTACCTGGCCTACTTCCTCTTCCTGCTGTGGAGAAGAGAGGTCGGCCCCCACTATTCACATTCCAAGAGGCTCCTGTAAGGGAACTTCATGGCTGGCGGTGAGATGGGGTCAGGACTCTGCTTCGTGTCGGGGTTCAGCAGGGAGGGGACTAACCCTGGCTTCCCTGCCTCACGTGTCACACAGCACAAGCGACCCCTGACTGTCAGAGCACAAGGGATCCTGGACTCATCGCTTTAAGCCACTGTTGACTCGTGTAGGGGAAACACTTTGCTTCCTCTCCCGTGTTCTTCCTCCTGCCCCCAAAACGAGAACTTCCGCCCAGCTCCTGGCTCTGAGAAGATCTGGAGTGAAATCTTTAGTCCTGCCGCATCCCTCAGAGTGGATGTGCTTGATTGGCTCATTTTACTCTGGGATGTGTCAGAAAGGCAGACCAGCTTTTCTCTCCCAGTTCCCAACCTGTAAGACCTGGGGGAGCCTGTATTTTGTTTCTCTCCACCAGTGAGCAAACGGCAAGGTCCTGCCCAGGGAGATCCAGCTCTGCTCCCTTGCGTGCAGGGTCTTCACCTGCAACCTTGCCGGACCAGGAAGGCCCCGCTGCCGACAATTGAAGGGAGAGGTGTACGACCCTCCATCCTGGGCTCAGGACGAAGGGGGCTTCCAACATAGTTTAAAGAGGGTTTGCATTTGGCCCTTGTTAGGCTCTGCTCAGCGGGTGAGAGCTCTGCTTGGATCCCACCTCATTCCTGGCGTCCGTCGGTTGAAATTTGTAGAAGGAGGGTGTTGGAAAAATAGCACCTGAAACCTCCCATGAGTTTCCATTACTTCTCCAGAGCCAAGACCCCGAGAGCAAGCCTGCCTGAGATAGAGTAAAATGGTGATTCTTGGGTCATTTGCAAGCCAATCATGCATAGCTTTCAGCTTGGGGTCCGATGACAAAAGACTCTCAGGAAGGAGATTTCTGTGGTCTGCCTGTTAATGAAACAGGGGATTTTGTGCTCTTGGAGGGAACATGGGACTCATGTAGCATCAACGCTTCATCTGTAGAATCAGAGAGACTCCTAAGAGCCAACTGGGCTTGAGGAGACGTGTAAGGTAACCTAGCCCTCAGGTGCACCACTGCATATTCCGTACTGCTCATCTCCATGGAGTCATCACTGAGCAGGCCCTGTCCTACTGAGGCCACATGCACCTCCCTACTCTTTGTTCACCGAGCAGCCCCACCAACTGTCCTGAGTTGATGCAAGAATTGAAACCCCTTTGCCATCCCTATGTAGTACAATCAACTTGTTCTGCAGAAGAGAAATTCGGAGATCTCATGCACAATACACAGCCATGCTTCTCTCTCCCAGTGCAAGGATTGATTTAGATTGATTTCACTAACACTTTTGCTTATATTTCTGGTATGACCAGGGAGTTAATGAAAGTAACCAGTCCGCATCCAGGATCTGAAATTATAGTATCTTTCTCTCTCTCATGAAAATGACACTTTATAAAATTGTCTTTGTCTCACTTTTCTTAGAAGAACTTGCCTTATTAAATGGACAGAGCCCTGGGTTCTTGGGAGTATGGAATTCAAGCAGTTAGTCTGCTAGAATTTGGATGCGATTGGAGATGGGGTTTCCTCCAAGGTACACACGGGTTCTGTAAGCTCTTCTCCCTTTAAGTCAAGGTGGTGCTTCCTGGCCTGAAGGTCTGGGCCTGGAGCAAGGTGATATCTAGAAAGAGCCACAGGTTCTATGGTCTTTCAGAAACAGGAGATGAACTGCTTTCAGAGAATCAATGCTCTGGCCACACAGTTAAGCCTTTGCCTGAGAGGACAGGTTTGTTCTTGATTGTTGTTCTTGAACTTGGAAATGGATTCATTCACACTCAGGAAGAGCTGGGAGAATATGAAGACTTCTCTTGGCTGTTTCTAGCGAGCTCACTATTAACAAACCACTCCTCCCAAGTTCCCCGTGGAAAATAAATCTTGGAATTAGAATAAATGTAAGGAAATTCCTCATAGGAACTCCCCCAACCATAGCATCGCCCTCAGTCCTACTCTCAGCCACCTTGTCTTCTGTGTGGAACCACCCTTAGGGGGTCTCTCTCCGCCGGGCAGGAGCGGTAGGCATTGGCAGCCCCAGGCTGTCAATCTCTCTTTTAGGTTTGCACATCAGGACTTAGAAAAGACTGTGATTGGCCCAGCTGCGGTCACATGCCCTTTCTTCACCAGTCACTGCAGCCAGGAAAATGGGCTACTCTGATTGGTCAGGCCTGGGTCATGTGGCTTCTACAATGGAGAAGAATGGGCTCATCTCATAATCCATAAGGCATGGGCTCCGCGTAACAGGGCTTCTCTTACCAAGAGAATGGGGAGGGGTGTTGGACCACCCTCTCTGAAAAGAGACATCGCCAATTGTTAATGCTGATAAGTGCAAAGGGATGTGACCTACCAGTTTCTCCTGAGCACAGGACTTGCATAACCCCTTGTTCCTGTAAATATAAACCCTGTCCACTGAACCCACTGAAAATGGATTGACCCTGTGGAAACTAGCATATAAGTGTAACTCAGCTCAAGATTGGCTTCAAACCCTTTGTCATGTTTTTGGTTGTTATATCACATATATGCCTGGGGCTCCTCTATCCTATGCAACGAAATCCAAGGTCTGTAGGAGGGTATGGGGATATATATTTAAAACTGAGGGAATCAAGTCACGTGGAGGGCCCAGGTCACATGGCTACTTAGTGGTAGTGTGGACCTTGGTTGAAGGCTGCTGATGTCCATTCTAGGACCACATCCTTTCCCTCTTTCAGGACAAGAGTATCACAGCTAGCTTCTCTGACTTGATAGATAGTGCAGTGACAAATCGGGCTTAAACCTGCCATAAAGACAGCTTGAGACTCATTAGAAGAAGTTGGAGTCGAATTGGAAATGCTGATTTCCAGACATCCAAGCAATTCATGCTGGTGGGCATTTATTGTGTTGCTCTAGAGGCTGCTGAGGAAGGAGGGGACTGAACACTGAACAGTCAATGTCAAGAATGACCCCAAGAAGGACAACATAACCATTTCCTCCCTCTTCTTTGCTGGGGCTAAATGCTCCCGTCCGTCAGAGGTGCCATGGATGCTTTTAGGGTTAAAATGAACTTTTAACACTGATATTGGGATTTATAATAAGAAACATATATTTGGTCTTTGTCCCTCTCCTGGCACAGAGCTCCGAAAACCTCTGTCATTTTCTAAGTGATGAGAGCTATAAACGTGTCTTCTGTTACATTAATGAGGTGACTTTTGGAAAACACCTGGGATGGGGACGGGTTACCAGGTAAAGCTGGCCTAGGGGGAGAGGAGAGGGGCTGAAGGTTGAGTTCAATCACCAATGGCTAATGATTTAATCAATCATGCCTATGTAATGAAGCCTCTATAAAAACCCAAAAGGACAGGGTTCAGCGAGCTTCCAGGTGCGTGAACAGGTGGAGAGGTGGGAAGAGTGGAGCTCTGGGAGAGGGTATGGGAGCTCTGTGTCCTTTGCCCAGACCTTGACCTGTGCATAGTTTCCTTTTACAATAAACCGGTAATCTAGTAAGTAGAGTGTTTCTCTGAGTTCTGTGAGCCGCTCTAGCAAATTATACCCAACACAAGGGTTGGGGGGGGTTTGTTAACACTTCCAATTTATAACCGTTGGTCAGGAGCACAGGTGACCCAGGTGACAACCTGGGTTTGTGACTGGCAGTCTTGTAGGACTGATCCCCTAACCTGTGAGATCTGACGCTTTCTCCAGGTAGACAGTGTCAGAATGGAATTGGAGTGAGGATAGCCAGTTGGTATGGGAGCATTGCTTGCTGGTGGTTGGAAACCCTACCCTCACCCCACGTCAGAATTGGTGGGCAGAACCCTTAAAAACTTAGTTCTTGCCCAACTTCCACTTCTGTGAAACTGGAGTAGGTACTATTCTGCTTACCAAATACAACTAAAAACGCTGGACACTATATATAAAATACACATAAAGGAGATTCTGAAAGGTGGAGAGAAGGAAGACCAGAACCAATTTCCCAGGTTCCCTTTTTGCCTCCTATAGCCCAGATTTGGGGCTGAGAAGCCAGTAATTTGGAAAGGCGCAGACAAACAAAATCCCCAACAAAAGCCTATTTTCTCTGGCCAAGGGACCAGGAAAGGGCAACCTATCAAGACAGAAAAGGCTCCAACACTCCCTCAGGGTGGTTTCAGAGAAGGCTGAGTAAGAAGCTGGACTTTCCTTCCCACCCAGAAGTAATGAGGAGCCCAACCCTCTCCCCACTGGGAGAGTCAGGGTTTTCTCTACCATCCAGTGGTAATGATGCCACCCTCCCCTTGGTGTCAGTGAAGCCATAACAAGGCATTACTGTGTCCCAGCCAGGGAGACATCAAGGGAGACCTGCAAGTGCTAGAACTCCCTCACCTCCAACAGTAACAAGGAGCCCTCCCCCCTCAGGTATCCAAGGCAAGGTAGCACCCCTGCTTCCCTACTGGTGCAATGTCAGAGGAAGCCAGCAAAAACAGGTTTAACTAAGACACAATGGCTCAGAACATACTTCACTACACATCCAGGTTTCAATGGAAATCACTCATCAAGAGCCAGGAAGACTTCAGATCGAATGAAAGTAATCAATAGATGTCGAAATCGAAATGACAGGTTCGTTCGAGGTATCTGACATGAAAATGGTGGCAATACCAAACGGATGTGGGGAAACTGTATCACTCACACATTGCCGGTGGGAGTGCCAAATGGTATATCCGCTCTAGAAAGCAGCTCAGGAGTTTCTTAAAAAGCTAAACATGCAACTATAACCTATCAGTTGCACTCTTGGGCATTTATCCAAGAGAAATGAAAACATACACACAAAAATCTGTAGACAAATAAATGTTCATAGCAGCTTGATTTGTAATAGCCCAAAACTGGAAAAAAACCCAGGTGTTCTTTAACATGGAAATGGCTGAAAAAACTATGGTACATCCATGCCATGGAATATACTAAGCAATAAAAAAAGAAGAAACTATTGATACATGTAACAACCTGGATGAATCTCTAAGGAATCATGTTGAGTAAAAAAAGCCTATCTCAGAAGCTTACACACCATATGACTCCACTATGTAACATTCTTGAAGTGACAAAATTATAGAATGGAGAACGGATTCATGGTTGCCAGGGGTTGAGGAGTAGGAAGGAGGGAAGTGGGTGTGGCTATACCAGGGCAACATGAGGATCTGGTGATGGAAATGTGCATCTTGGCTGTATCAATGTCAATATACTCTTTGTGATATTGTATTATGGTCTTGCAAGATGGTACCATTGGGGCAAACTAGGTAAAAAGTACACAGGATCTCTCTGTATCATTTCTTACAAGTGCCTATGAAGCTATAGTTATCTCAGAATAAAAAGTTTAATAATTAAAAAAAAACCCTAGCAACCTCATTCTTCTGCTTTCAGCTAGAGTGGCCAGCGAGGTTAAGTAGTTTGGATATTTCTAGAATCTAGCATGGTACTCCTTTAATAAATTGAGTAAGTGTCTGTTGAATTTAGATGCCTGGTGCCAAGTGGATCACAAGTCAGAACAGTCCCAAAGGGCTTGGTCTACCGAACCACCATTGTCCTGTATGCTGTCCCATTCCCCTGAGTTTCTGTGGGGACAGATTAGTGTGAGGTTATGGTTTAAGATAAAGATTCTTACTGGTTTCTATTTCTTGGGCAAGTTACTTGAACTCACTTGTCTCATTACTATAAAATATACATAACAGTACCTAACTTCCAAGGTTTTTATAAACATTAAATGAGAAAAAGTGTAGAAAGATAGATGGTGTTCACAGAGATCAGGTCACAGGTAGGATAATTATTACAATAGAAAAAGGAGGGCAAAGTTAGTAGAAATATAAAATCTGCTGGAAAGTATATATAGTGGAAAATTGTTCTTTGTTCTTTCTTTCCCTTTATGTCTCCTTTGGAATAATCAACGATTATTCCCTCATTCTTTTCTATTAACATTTTTGATGTACCTTCTTTTATTATTCTTTCAGTGGTTAACATAGAGATTATCATATACATCCTTCACTTATTAAGATCTAATACGTATCAGCATTTTTATCCTTTCCAGCATAATGCAAAGACCTTACAACACTTTCAATCCGTTTACCCTACCTGACTTTTGTGATATTGTTACTACGGATTTTGATTTTATATTTTAAATCCCACGATACATTATCATTTGTTTGATACAGTAAGCAATATTTTAACATTTACCCACATATTCACCCAGTGCAGTGCTCATCATTCCTTCTTGTTTTACTGTGCTTCTGCCTGGAATCATTCGCCTTCTGCCTAAAGAACTCCTTTTAAGATTTCTTTTAGTTTATATCAGTTGGAGATAACTTCTCTCAGTATCTGTTTCTCTGACTTTGCTTTTATTTTGCCTTTGCTTTTGAAGAATAGTTTTGCTTGTACATAATTCTACATTAGCAGTTGTTTTCTTTCAGTGTTTTCAAGATGCCATTCCATTGCCTTTCGGTTCCCACTCTTCCTGTTGAGAAATCAGTTATGCCTTATTACTGTATCTTTGAAAGCAATGCAATAACAAAAATCTTCCCTAAGATCAATAATTTGTTTAAATTTACATGTATAAAACCTGAAGTTCTCTCACATGTTCTAAATTTGTAGATACATTTGTTAAGATTTCAAATTAAAGTGAAGGGTCTAAACTAACTCATCAATCATGTAATGTAAATGAGCGAAAGAAGGTGATCACACCAATAAACAGCATTCTTTTAAATGATACAAGCGTATTAAGTTACCCATCATGTACAGATTTGGTTTTGTCTTTCTTAAGCCTTTTTATATTTAATTCTAAATCTTTCTAGAGTTAAAAGATTTCTGTCTCTAAAGAAGACAGTTAAGATCCTAATAACTGAAGTTGCTTAATTCTAAATATTTCTCGAGTGGACAAATGTATAACGCTAAGGAAATGTCATCCAGTAAACATCCCAGTTAGCTGAGATAATTTAGAACCGGAGATTGTATTTGCATAAGAAATCTATTGCTGCAGACATACCCACTCATTGAGCCAAAAGAGGACATTTTCAGAGCCACTGGATCATGAGCTACAAACTTATAAAGAAGCTGGTCTCACAGCTCACGTAGCCTTTGTAGCAGGAGTTAAGATACACACCCACATTACTTTTTTCTCATTCGAATGTCAGGTGTCAGCAGCTCCCACTCGAGATGATTACTTGCCTGGGTTTTGTATTTCTTTTTAGTTTCTAAATACATTTTAAATCAAGCTCTACAGACCTTTGAGCCTTGTAGGATTCTAAATTATGTATATATGTTTTCTACTTGAATTTAAAGACATTTGAATTTGGTGTAATCTTATGTTTCAAAAAATCTTAGAATGATGCAATACTGGTGACTATTTTAAAAGCTACTGGCTAAAACAAACCCACACGGCTTTGTTTGAGTTGTGAGTCATAGTATTCGAGGTCATTCTCACACCCCATTCTCTCCATCCCGCCTCTTTCTCCCTTGCACTTTGGGTGGCTTCTGCCTGAGAGGCTCCTGTGATGGTGGAAGAGCCCTGGAGGGGAAGAGGGCTGCCTTTAACCTTCAGGAAAGGGGTAATGGGACATTAGGAGTTTTATAGGTTGTCCTACAGAGGCCCCTAGTTGTAGGAAAGGAGGCAGGCTTCTGGCAAGAACACTCTCTCCAGGAATAAAGGTGGTGAACTTGGGTGAATCACTCAACGTGAGAGATGGCGTGCCAAAGAGTGTGGAGCTCCTACAGTTATGTCACTTTTATGGTCTGTCACGTAGACCCTCTTGTTCTATCCCCTTTATGGAACTTGGCTGTTGAGGAGATGAGTGCTGAAAAGGAGTGTCACGTTGTGAAAAGAGCACTGAACTCATAGCCAAGGAATCAGGATTGGAGCACTGTCCCCATCATCTGACGACTCTGCCTCCTTGGACAGGTCACTCAGTTTCCAAGTTAATATTGGTTAAATTAAAAATCTCACAGAGTGAGACACAGATGAGGTAGAAACATGAAGGATCTCACCCCCAAATGCTGTATTTGTTCATCCTTAGACTCTTCCACTGGATTTAGATATGACAGCCATTGACTTGCAGTTGACCCCCATTCCCTCCTGTGCTGAAAAGTGATTTTCCCCAAGATTGCTCCGGCAGACCCTGCTCTGAGCCCTTTACATCAGCAGGGGAAGCTTAACGGAATCCGGCCTGTTATGAATTGCATGCTTAATGCTTATTCTCGAGTTAGGAATGAAGGGAGAACGGTGCTCATTCTTCAGCGGTACCCCAAAGCTATTAACATATGTCTTTGCAGACTACGCTCCATGAAGGATCCCTTCTCTGCTTTGCCTTATCTGTCTTGTCTCCAATATGAATATACATGTCCTGGTCTCTTCCATGGCCCTATACCAGCCGTCCCCTGAAGCTGTAAGCCTTTTTCTTTCCTCTCATTTCCTGTTCAAGGTCTTGTAGGAATAGTGGAGTTTACGTACAATCATTTTTCAGCACTCACTGAGCCTTGGCCTTTGCTTCTACGTCTTAGCTAAAGGTGACGCCTCAAGATCTCAAGGATCTTTTCTTCATTAAACCTTGGTTGGCCCCCCGAAGCCTTGGAGCCTGTAACCAGACTTGTCTTCTGGAAGCTCTCTCTCCCTTTACACCTGTGGCTTCACATTGTCTGGGCTCTCCAGCACCTCTGCTACAGCTCCATCCCTCTGTCTAATGTACACATTCCCCAAAGTTTGCCCCATGTCCTCAGTTTTTTCTTTTGCTTCACTCTCTTTCTCAGGTAATCAAATAGTCCCATAAGTTCAACAATCACCTCTATTCCAGTGGCTTAAAGGCTGTATCTTCATTGTCTTAATTAACATAAAATATGCTCTATAGAGCTGCAAAGATGAAAGAAATGAGACTTACAGCACACAGGAAAAGCAAGAGACAAGGGAAATATTGTAAAAGAAACGATTAAAAAGAACATAACAGCAAAAGAAATTGAACGTAAATGTGTCTGACAGCCCTTTAAAAAATTTTTAAATAGCAAAAGAAATTGAACGTAAATGTGCCTGACAGCCCTTTAAAAAATTCTTAAATTGATCAAAATGCAAAATCCATTCATATATATTTTATTTATAATTAATTTCTTTTTTTGCGGTACGCGGGCCTCTCACTGTTGTGGCCTCTCCCGTTGTGGAGCACAGGCTCCAGACACGCAGGCTCAGCGGCCATGGCTCACGGGCCCAGCCGCTCCGCGGCACGTGGGATCTTCCCGGACCGGGGCACGAACCCGCGTCCCCTGCATCGGCAGGCGGACTTTCAACCACTGTGCCACCAGGGAAGCCCCCGTGTAGATTTTTTTTGCTACTGCATTCCCAGTGCCTAACATGGTGCTCGACACACAGTAGGTGCACAAGACCTGTTTGTTAAATTAATTAATTAATTAATTTAAAAATACACTTAAACATAAGCTGTAATGTGGGTAAGTTGTCTAGAGACAATTGCCCAAATTGTCTAAATTAATGATATCGTGCATTTCTAGTTCACTGAGCTTCTTTCTTCAGAGGCCTTTCAAGCACACCCGTTACACCCATGATGCCCAGGTCTGGTGGGTCTTTAATGAATACAATGAAATCCAAGAATGTTAAAACAAAAGGACCAACGAGGCATTGCTTCCATCCAAAGTCGCCAAGGAGTTCTGAAGGCATCAGTCTGACCAGTTTTGAGAGGCAGGTTTATGATACATTCCCATTTTACAGATGGACACGTGCCACCACTGAGTCACATCGTTTTGTTGACATTGATTCTGACTAATCCATCGCCTGAACTTCGATCAGCTTCTAGAGGAAAAAGAAAGTTTTCTTCTCAGCCCTCAATACTTCCTACCCTAGAACATTTATTTCATTGGAAGTAAATGAGCTCAAGCTGAACTTCATATAAACTCAAGGCTGTGTCTTCCTTTCTTCTCACCTCAGTAGAACCTACCATATTTGCTTCGTCCAAGAGGAGACATCCAGGAGAAGGTAAGACGCCCTGTGCTTTTCCTCAAAGCCCCAAACTGAAGTAGTCCGGCCAAGCCTGTGTGGTACCCACAAGAGTCCTCTGGCCGTGACGTAATGGGTGCTGGGCTCCATTTATCCAAGGGCTGTGATTGGGTCATCCCACCACCATGATCTCAGGCCTCTCATCCCTCCTTGCAGAGCTGGTCTGAGGAATTAATGAAATCATAGAGGCTAAGTTATCTGCATACTCAAGAAATGATAGCTAGTGTTACCTTTTCTTCTAAATTAGGTTGAGCTGAATACATGAACTTAAAGGTAACGAGCTTTTGCAGAAACAGTGGAGGAAGACGAGAGAAAAATAAAGAGGAGCATGGATCTTTTACTGTTAGAACCCCAGCAAGGAGAGGGTTTATATAGAATTGTAGTGACAAATGTTAGGCTGTCCATCCCATCACCAATTCTTAATTTTCCACCTGTTTTCTTTTTTTAGAGTCAATAATTCCACCCCTAGCCCCACCCCTGCCCTACCTCTTTCTCTGTAAATGAGCATGTTGTCATACCTGGCACTTCTACACCATCAATGAGAGTTATTGTTCAGAATAGGTAAACACGTATTAAATTGGTTTCTAATCTTGGGAGAATTTAATGTTCGACAACACTTTTTCTTGGATTCATCTAAGACCAATCAGGGGACAGAGCTGCAAGTTGAACAGAAGTCTTCTGGAATATTTATACAAAAGAGGTAAGGTTTTTGTTAACTAGACACTGCAAATTTGGATTGCAACAGTAAAAGTGTCATCCAGACTTGCTGGTGCACTGCTTGTTTTGTCAATTTCTCATGAAATTGGTTTGTATTTTTGAGGGAAAATGGGGCAGAGTTCTCAGGTCTAGGCTCACCTGTGGGGGACAGGTAACCTCCTGGACATCCGTCTTACTATCAAGAGGCAGCCTGTGATAGAAGAAAGACTGTAACATCCCTCCTCCCTTAATGGAGGCAGGTTTGTGAGTCACCAGCAGTGGCCCCCTGGGGAAATACTTTCTCAGAGATGGCGTTAATGATGAGAGAGGTAAATAGCCCTGGGTGTTTAACACAAGGGGAACAGGTTTTCTTTGTTTTGCTTCACCTTGTTTGCATGTACCTATCCTCAGGGATAAAATGTTTTTCTTAGTTCAGTTTCTGTTTAAATTGGAATTGGATGTGTTTGTCTGTGAAAGGAGCTAGGGGTGCAGGATTCCATTTCCAACACTTCTCCTTCTACCTGGAGGCCCATCTCAGGAGGGACATTAGCCTACTGGATATAAAAGTCCATCCTGTTAGGGACCAGGTTGGTAGCCGGGTCAGTGTCTCAAATTCAGGCTTCTATGTTTGGACTGGAGTGGAGAGTCCAGCCTGGGACTTTAGGCTTAAGTGGATCTTCCCACACCCCCTGAGAACCTAAATTTTGGGACAAGAACTCTGCGCCTATAAAGACAGAATGAAATAAATGCAGAGTTTGCCTCTGCAAAGAGACCCCCAATTCAGTTACCCTAAAAAAGATTATTTTACCTGAAGTGAGCAGACAGGATAAAGGGACACACACTATCCCAACTCACAAGAGACTGATGTACAAAACCAGAGTGATTCTTTTGGAATTTACAATGAGGAAGTTGGGTGGAACATGATTTATTCTTCACAACCCGCCATCTCTTCTCAACCCAACCGATCCCATTCTTTATCCATTAAGAGCTGGCACCAGCAGCAGTGGCAGTGGGACAGGAGCCCAGGAATTGGGAGTGATTGGGTTGTTGGTGGGAGAGGGGATCCAGCCTCTATGGATGGTGACTTGATAAAGAGGCTGGATCAGTTTCAATCAACAGAAGAGTATGAACTGCTTATGGAGAAACACACGCAGCCTTGATGCAAGAAGGCTAAGCAGTATGAGAATCTACTGTATAGGGTGGGGAACCCTACTCAGTGCTCTGTGGTGACCTAAATGGGAAGGAAATCTAAAAAAGGGGGTATATGTGTATACGTATAGCTGATTCACTTTGCTGTACAGTAGAAACTAACACAACATTGTAAAGCAACTAGACTCCAATAAAAAGTAAAAAAAAAAAAAAAGAAGAAGAAGGCTAAGCAGATTCTAAGAAAATAAACACATCTGCAAAATATTCAACCATGGTCAATTCTAGATACCGGGATGCTTTAGAACTGAGGGAAAAAACACAAGCCATGAATTATGTATGCATGGGTAATTGTGGAGACAGCGTAGACTATGACTCTTCTTATACCTTAAATGTACAGAATTAGAGACTCTTACAGTATTGGAAGAAAACCATGAAGCCCACAAATTAACCAAGCCTGTGGCTTTTATGATGACTGTCAAGAGTTAGGACACGTCAGTGTTGGGAAGTGTTCCGCACGTGTATGCAGTTCTCTCCTCTGCGGACAGATCTGTGGGTAATCTCACTCCATTCCCAGACCCCGCCTGGCTCCTCTGACAGTGCTGGATCATTTTCGAGAAGCCCCAAGGAAAGGCTCATCTGTGATCTTACTCATCTCCCTACGATGGTCGGCGAGGCTGGGATTTTTCTCACAAGGTGCCGGCTACACACTTGAACGAGACATTTCCGAGACTTTTAACCATCCCCACGGTCTCTCCTGGCTTCCTGTGCACGCTCACCCACTTGTCCTGGAGGATGCTGTGCCTGGGGCCAGAGTGGCTCTGGGTAAGCCTCTTCCCTGCTGTCAGTGTGGGAACCAGGCTTTTCACTGGGGCCTAGAAGTCATTAAACAAAATCCTTCTTTCCATTTGAAACAGATCCTCATGGCGGAGAACCTCAGGTTATCAGGGGCAACCAGCCACCTCTGTAAACAGCTCTGGGGAAAACTGCCTCTGTGGGTGGAAACAAGGCTGCTGCGTGTTTTTGAACATCAACATCATCTGTTCTCAGCTTTCACTCTTTGTGGTGGAAGTTTCCAAGCTGTGCACCCTGCAGACGAGGAGTTCCCCTTTCAGTCCCTCCGCGAGCTAGAAAGGAGATTCAGAGCCAGTGGGCAGTGGGGTCTGGCCCCCTTCCCACTTTGTCACTGAGCAGCTTCTGATTTACGTATCACACCTCTGCAAAAACCTTTGTTTAAAAAAAAGTTTCAGAGGCTAAAATACATTGGCCAACCTGGGTTTCGAATATGGTGCAAAAACAGACGGCTCCATCTCTCGGGCACTGCTTGTCCCGCTCCTGGCTATTCTGCCCCTTCAGACCATCAGCCTGAGGCATTCAATTGTGATGAGATGGACTTGAAGCTCTCAGTTTGCACACCCATCCATCAACTGCTAGAAACTAAGAGCCCTGCACTGCACTTGTTGTGCCAGCAGAAAGTTCAGTGTGTGGTACCTGGGAATCTGGTATCAGAACATGTTCTCCTTCCTAAAATTATAACCCTATGCTGTGGTTGGAGATCAGCAGTGTGCTAGTAAATGTTTAACAACTGGACCTTTAGTGGGGGGAGAAAGCCTTGATTTGTAGCATTTGCCGATTACTCTGGTGTAAATACTCCTAAAGAGATCAGTTTCAATCTATCATTGAATGAGGAGCTGGGAAGAGAGGTGCAGTAGCACACTGTTGTATATTTCCATCTTAAAGATCCAAAAGACATAAATAACCTCAAAGTGGAGATAATTAACCCATTGTAAAATATTTAGGAAGGGATGAGTTTTGAACATTTGTTACTTTTTCTCTTAATACAATTTACTTAGTTGTACATTTGCATCACTGAATTTGTAATAATGGTAATGGAGCTCACCAAATCCTGGAGCATTTCCCAATCTGCTCTTGTAAGTGGGGGCTGGTTGGTGCTGGCTCTAGGACACCCCTGATGGAGATCTTGTTGTGAAGTGACTAAAACCTCAAGACCCTTAGAGTCCCTCAATTTGAAAGCATGAAACTTTTGGGATTCTGCTCTGGGGAAGCATGAGGGGAAATTTACAGTAACCTGTTACTGCTTCTTAAGAAAGTTGTAGTGGAAACTTTATCTCAAATTGTGAAATAATTTTCATTCTAGATATAAAAATAAATCTATTGTACAACTCTACTGGGCATCATTAGTTCTAAGTTTAGAAGGTTGAGGAGGCCTTTAGGGAGACTTGTAGTGTTACCGAACAAAACTTGGGTCCTCTCACTGAATGAGCAGCAAAGCCAATCTACTGACACCAGGTTGTGGTGAAGGCAAGTACAGTGTTTATTGCGGGCACCAAGCAAGGAGAATGGGCAGCTCAGGCTCAGAAGACTGGAACTCCCCAATAGCTTTCAGGGAAGGGTTTTTTTAAAGCAACATTAGAGGTGAGGTTGTAGGTGTGTGATCAGCTCATGGACATTCTTCTGATTGGTTGGTAGAGAGATAACAGGGTGATGTTTTGGGAATCTCAATCATCACCCTTTTGGTTCCAACCAGTCTGGGGTCTACGTGCTGGTGGTCAGCAAGCAGTTAACTTCTTCCACCTAGTGAGGGTTTTAGCATCTGCAAGACAGCTCAAGAATATGGCTCAAAGTATTAGCTATAGCTCTTGAGGAGGAACTAAAGGTCCTTGACTTTGTTTTATGGCTAAACTATTATTCTTGGGTCTTGCTTGACTGTTTTCCTTTGTTTTTGCATTTTCTCACTTCTCTGATTAACTCTGTTCTTTGGAACTTGGGGAATGCCTAGGAGGCTAAAGCTCTACTACAAACAAGAGGCAGGGGACACGGGGGTCTGTCCCCGTGAAGGCTCCCCAGGGTCCTGCTCAGTTTCAATAGTGCCTCCTGTTCATTTTGGAAGAACGCTATGGAAGCAACTGCAGGTCTTGTCTGTGACCCATGGTAGGTTCCAGGCCCTACTCAAAAGATGTCCTTCCCCTCAGCAAAGGAAATACAAGGAGTCCAGGGGCCTTTGTAGAATCTCAGGGATGGAAGCCAGTTTAGGCTTTAGGGGACTTTCCTGCCACAAAGGCACCTGGGGCCAGCTGCTATCATGCCTGTAACATGAAGCCAACTGTGGGAATTAAAGTAGAGCCTGGACTAGTGGAAAACTGCCATATAGCACAGGGAGATCAGCTCAATGCTTTGTGAGGACATAGTGGTGTGGGATAGGGAGGGTGGGAGGTAGGCTCAAGAAGGGGGAGATATGGGGATATAAGTATACATATAGCTGATTCACTTTGTTGTACAGCAGAAACTAACACACCATTGTAAAGCAATTATATGCCAATAAAGATGTCAAAAACATAAATTAAAAAAATTAAAAGATAAACAAAAACAACAAAAAAATTAAATTAAATCAACACTCTTCCATGATCCAAAGGTCATCAATATTCATAAATTCACATACATATCCTGCTACTTTTTTTTTTTTGCCTGCTTTTTTTTTTTTTTAACATCTTTATTGGGGTATAATTGCTTTACAATGGTGTGTTAGTTTCTGCTTTATAACAAAGTGAATCAGTTATACATATACATATGTTCCCATATCTCTTCCCTCTTGCGTCTCCCTCCCTCCCACCTTCGCTATCCCACCCCTCCAGGCGGTCGCAAAGCACCGAGCTGATCTCCCTGTGCTATGCAGCTGCTTCCCACTAGCTATCTACCTTACGTTTGTTAGTGTATATATGTCCATGCCTCTCTCTCGCTTTGTCACAGCTCACCCTTCCCCCTCCGCATATCCTCAAGTCCGTTCTCTAGTACGTCTGTGTCTTTATTCCTGTCTTACCCCTAGGTCCTTCATGACATTTTTTTTTCTTAAATTCCATGTATATGTGTTAGCATACAGTATTTGGCTTTCTCTTTCTGACTTACTTCACTCTGTATGACAGACTCTAGGTCTATCCACCTCATTACAAATAGCTCGATTTCGTTTCTTTTTATGGCTGAGTAATATTCCATTGTATATATGTGCCACATCTTCTTTATCCATTCATCCGATGATGGGCATTTAGTTTGTTTCCATCTCCAGGCTATTGTAAATAGAGCTAAAAAAAGAAAAGATTATATACTGGTGAACTAAAAAGAAATTTTACTGAGGGATGAACCAAAATATCACCACAGTTTAAAATAAAAGTTATTTTTAAAATAAAAATAAAGTTATTTTTATTTTCAACAAATAAATAGAGCCTGGAAAATTGTATTTATTATTATTTTGTCTCATTATTTTACCACCCACTAATTATTTTCCTTCTCTTTGTAAGATTTTATAGATTTGCTTCTCAGGCTGAGGAAAGGCAGCTTTTCAAGTTCCTGGCCGAGAGATGCTGCGGGTTGAACAGGATTTGCTGCTTCTTTTTTTTTTTGCGGTACGCGGGCCTCTCACTGCTGTGGCCTCTCCCGTTGCGGAGCACAGGCTCCGGATGCGCAGGCTCAGCAGCCATGGCTCACGGGCCCAGCCACTCTGCGGCATGTGGGATCTTCCCGGACCGGGGCACGAACCTGTGTCCTCTGCAACGGCAGGCGGACTCTCAACCACTGCGCCACCAGGGAAGCCCCAGGATTTCCTTCTTCTAAATGTGTTGAGGGAAGGGCAAGGAGTGGCTGGCTCTGAATTGGATCTTTAGCCTGAGGGGTTTTGCATTAGACCCATTGTTTATTCATGAGCTGTTGTTTTTTAAAACTGTAAAGTACATCTATTGCCCTAGGATGCATACAGCACAGAAACTTATTAAGCATCATGGGTCTCTTAAATTCTTGGACAATATGAAAACAACTGTTGTAGGTCAGAGCGTGCTGTGAGGTGACCTTGACTCCATCACCCATATGAAGGATTTCAGGTGCACTCAGGTTTCTCATGACCCACACTCCTGCAAATGTCCTTTTAATTTCATAAAGAAAGTCTTCACCATGCCAATCATGACAGTTTCATTTGGTTGAGCTCCCCTCCCCACACCATTATGCAATTCACTTTAAAATATTTAGATTGACTTTCAAATCCTACATCCCCATCTCCCATCCTCTGCAACTCTAGGAAACCTGGCAGTCAGGCAGCCCTGAATTATACATGAATACAAACAATGATGCAGAACCCAAAATACCTCCTTTCATGATACAAGGTTGAACTGTGCCTTTGGACAATAACAATGTGCTCCAGAGAGAAAAGTTGCAATGGTTTTTGTGTGCGTGTGTGTCAACTATTGAAGCGTGCCTACAAAACCGAGCTGAGGAATAAAGTAGATGATCAAAAAGGGCTCCAGAGTTAGTGGGAACTCAGAGAAGCCATTGGAGGGAAGAGGTATGGTGAATGCTTGTAAATATAGGCAGAGTTAAGGTGTCCATGATTTTAACTAAAAAGAGAATTTAGAGCTCTTTGGCCTGCTTTGAAAATATTGTTCATTTTTAACAATCCCCACTATAACTTCTTTCCTTAGAAGATTTCTTTAATGGAATTTATGTAATAGAATTAAAATCCAGGCTCATCTTATCCAGAGATATTGCTTATTAGAGGCCTCATGTATTTAATTTGTCTTGACATTGATCTGTTATGCTCAGGGCCCAGAGGACAAGTCTGAAATTGTCAGTAGAGTGAAAATCTGATCTAGAACCTTCGATTGGAAAGTATCTTTAAATTCGTTCATGACAGCCTCCTTCAACCGTACACGCAGGGAGCCTGTGCCTGGACACTTGGCAGACAGGGAATTAGTTGGTGACTCTCAGGTAATGGAAGGGCACCACTCAGAAAGGAGGAATTCTCCAGGTGCAAAGGACAGGGGTACTCAGTGACTGCTGTTTAATTTCACTATCATGTTTCTGAGCGCTTGGAGCTAGCTATGCTCTACATTGATTTATGTTTGTGTATTCTTTTATTTCTTCTTTCCCTTGTACATTCTTTCTTTTATTATAACAAAAGTAAAACATGCTCACATGTTCTAACAATACAGATGTTTAAAGAGTAATGAGAATAATCCTTTACCTTCCCTTCCTAGCATTTTCATAAATAATTTACATTTTAATTGCCTTACTGTACAGTTAGGCTGCTTTACTATAACGAATCATAGGTTTCTTGAGAAAACTTACAGAGAAGTTTGTCCTCTATGTACTGATAGGGCATATGTTCATGGCAGCCTTATATAATTTTATTTTAAATGTTTCATAATTTTAAAATGATTTACAAATATAGATATTTAAAATACAAATGTTTGATATCATACTAAATGCATGTTTGTGTCACAACTTTCTTTTTCAGGAAAATAAAGTTTACATTTAAAAAAAAGAAGAAATCTTTTGGAAAAAGAAGAGAAATAAATATTCCAGAAACTTACAATCAATTAGTTAATCCAATTGAAAGCTAAATTGTAGCCTCTTTACAGCCAAGGAAATAAGGAAACTACGACAAGTTTTACATTTCTCATTATGTGATCAGACAAAGCCAGCATGGCTTTTGAAAAGAAACATTTTCTTGACACTAAAACCCATGTAGAATCCATTAAGTTGATCCTCACATATATTCAGGGATATAAGACAATCAATCCATCAGTGTCTTTCACTGTGATTTTGCAAAAGTGGAGAAAGATTCTACATATGATCATATGGCTCTTCCTCCACGACAACAAAATACCAAAAAACTCAAAACTTAATTAAGAAGATGCTTTAAGTAACAATAGCAAATCTGTCAGCTCAGGGAGAGGATGTGGATTTGGGGAAGATTTCAAAAAGGATGTGCTGAATTTTTTTGCTTCTGCCTTGGATGTAGAAAGAAAAGACATCTTGACAACAACAACACACCAGATAATCTGCAGAATCATAACTTTTCCTAACATCACCAGAGAGCTGCGGTTGCAGGACAAACTAAGGAAAATATAAGGAATACTGCAGACACAAGAGATCACATACTGTATGAGTCAATTTATAGGAAATACCGAGAACAGATATATCCATAGGGACAGAAAGCAGACTTGTGTGCCAGAGGCTTGGGGCAGGGGAGAGTGGGGAGTGACTGTTAAATGGGTTTGGGCTTCCTTTCTGACGGATGAAAATGTTTTGGAACTAGACAGAGGTCATGATTGCACAATACTGTGAATGCCCTGAATGCATTAAATGGGTTAATATCACATTATATAAATTTTACCTCCATGTTTTTTTGAATGGAAAAAAAAGATGTAAGGAGGAAGATCTTATAAGGAGAGACAGGACGCAAGCCCTCACTTACCTGGGGCAGAAGCAGTTGGATGCCAGATAAGCCAGACAAAAATAATTAAGCTAAGATATTTAACAACGTGCTCAAGGCCACGCGTGGACCAGTGTGGGAGCACAGGTCCCCTGAGAGCGGCAGACACAAGAGGAATTCCCACCACTAGCCGGCTCTTCTCTGCAGACCTCTCGGGCTGCTCGCCAGAAAGATGGGGGTAGGTCAAGAGACATGAGAAAACTTCCCTCCAGGTGCAGCCTGATGGAGAGGAACTGCAGCCTCTGGGATAAAGACATGATGCTCCACCTGGACCTTCTGCCTGTCTCCACTGCAGAGCTTAAGAGAATCAAACTAGAAACGAACAACAGAGATATGACGCCTGGAAAATCACTGAATGTTTGGAAATTGAACAGCACACTTGTAAATAACACATGGGTCAAAGAGGATGACACAACAGAAGTTAGATTACATTTTGAAATGAGTAAAAATGAAAACCATGTCAAAATTTGTAGGATGCAGCCAAAACAGCACTTACAGGGAAATTTACAGTGTTCAATGCTTAGGTTAGAAAAGAAGAAAAGTCTCAAATCAGTGATTTAAGCTTATACTTTAGGGAACTAGGAAAAGGAGAGCAAATTAAACACAATGCAAACAGAAGAAAAGAAATAATAATGTTAACAACAGAAATCAATAAAATTGGGGACGGGAATACCACTGAGAAGCTTGTTATTTAAATAGTCAATACACTTGTCAGACTGAACAGTACAAAAAAGAAGCAGATATTATCAGTTTTAGGAATTTGAGAAGGGAACATCACATTGTTAAAAAATGGCTGTTCAAACTTCAGGTTGTATATACACATCGGAGGAGAAGTCCTCCAACGAATCGTTCAAACAAAAGCTGAGGAACTGAATCTCCTTGGTTCTGATAAGCCTGTTCGGGGTCACATGTCCATCACTGAACCAGTCATTGACATCAGGGGGTGCAAAGTGTTGACTGGCTTCCTCCAGGACCCATGTTCAGTCCTGAGTCTGAGACGGATTGAGTCTCGTCTATAACCCACGGCCTGAGAAGGACAAAGTGGATGTTGGCTGTCGACAAAGAAGTAGCTCATAGACATGGAAACAGAAACTCTCCATAGATGGGCACATGGTAGGCAGAGACCCTCTCAGAGTTTACAGTAAGGAGAGTTGAGCATTCTTGGGAGGTCTCCTGGTTCCATGGAAGATTGGCTCTTCCACACCAGTTAGAGCAGTGTCAGGACCAGCAGTGACAACCTTGCTGCACCCCAACACACACAGCCCAACCCCAGGGTAGACTGTTCATTTCTACGGCTCCCTGAGCGCTCCAGGTGTCAAACTGCCCCGGGAATGGAGGGCCCCTGACTTTGCAATCCCTGGGAGCAAACTGGAGATGGCGGTACTTAACAGCTGGAGGCAGAAGCTGCGGGAAGAGATTTAGTGTTTCCTCTGTGAGGTGTCCCCTTTCATTGTGTCCTTGGTGTTGGTCCCGGCCACCAGCATAGCTGGGACTATAAAGAGACCCACCTTGTAAAAAGGGCCACCTGACCCCCAAAATGAGATGAGTTGCCTTTTCAAATCTCTCTCCTCTGCCAGAGACAAAGAAGGATGCGTAAGAAGCCTAGGGCTGTTTTTCTCAGCTTCATTTATCAAGCGGTTGCCATGTGAACTATTTTGTAATTAGCATTTCCTTCCCTGTTTCTGGGGATATAATTGTGCTTCAGACGGCATACGTCATCTTTCTGGCTTCATTAGAAAGAGCAGCAGTTTACTTATTAAATGACACATTGCGTGGGAATTGAGTGTTAACTGTCAGAATAGAACTGATTTTCTTAGAAGCACTGTTTCACTCCCAGTATATTGAAAGCCAGAACCTGGTTCTTTTCTCAAATTCCAATTCTTTTTGTATTCATTTAGTAAAGATAGCAGGAAACACAGTACCCGGGCGATATCTAACTTATGAATAACTCAGCCCAGTGTGGTTCATATTGGGAGGGTCCTCTGGAATTGTTGCTCTCAAGGCATCAATAAATAAATGTTGGAATTGTTGCTCTCAAGGCATCAATAAATACCTGTTTGAGGATAAACTCATTAGGAACTAAGATGGTAAATGAGAAGAGGAGGCGTAGTGTATAGCGGAGGGTAAATCAATGGGCCATTGCTTAATTACATCAGACGCGAATTGCTTTTTCTCCTGCCATAATAACCTTTGAAGTTAAACATTTCAAACTAGAAAAATATCAACACAGGAAGGTAGTTGAAAAGAAGTAATGTGTAAACAGAAAGAAAGACAGGTTGGCAATATCGTGATTAAGGGGAATCTTGAAGAAACGGTCAGACAGGGCAGCCTTCAGCTGTGCTCTCCATTGAAAGAAGTATTGGTATTGCCTCAACTTCAGGGGCTGTTAGCTGAGATTTTGCCTCGTGGACAAGTCCAAAGGGCCTCAGCTTCCTCCAGCCACATTCCAAGTGAATGACCATTCCCGGAGTCTGGGAGGTCAGGTAGATGGTGAGGAGGTCCACGTGATGGGATGCAGGGATAGGAAATCCAGCAGGTACTCGGAAGACTCCTCTTGGTCTTCTGTCTTCTCTAGAGCAAAGGCCCACAAATACTGGGCGTCCCAGGATAGAGCTGGGGTTCAGAATCAGTGCTTTCGATTCTGGAAAGAGGCTCTTGCAGGCAGAGCACATTGGGTTCATGGGGGCCTGGAATTGGTGCAGTTGTAGCTCTGTATCCAGCCTGGTCCCCCATGTGGTGTTGCCCAAATGAAACCACCCTGCCAAGCGTCTGGTTCACTATGACACGTCAGCACCCTCACCCCCATGATGTCAGTGGGAACTGTATCTCTGCCCCTGGTGACGTTTCTGCAAAGTATGATTCCTATCCCAAGGGCCATGCTAGCTGGTGGACAGGTGCCTTTAGATCCTGACATCAGTCAAAAGTGGAGGTCAGACGATCTGATGGGGAGACTTGTGGGCTTGACCTGTCAAAGCATCAGAGTCTTGTTCTGAGAACTGCATCCTGGGTCCAAGACATGAGGAGCTGCTTCCTGTGTAAGTCGCCAAATTTGTTCCGTGCTGATGAACCATCCCCTCCCCCTGGAGAAGCTGACAAATGAGCTGTTTGCTGTGTCGCTCTGGGGCCTGTCGTTCCTGACCCATGAATTTTTGCTTCAGCCAATGTTTGCCTCTTGGCAATAGAGATTTAATTCAATAGAGCAGGGGAGACGTTTTAGGCCAACCCACCTGACATTCATTTCTTTGAGGGTAAGCTCAAAAGGATTCTCTTGTTGTTTTTGAAGTTATAAAAAAATAATCGTCAGTCTTGTCTTGGTATCCATCTCTTTTCATTCATGTTGCCCAGAAACTGTAAATCCTCCCTCCTCTGGTTGACAAATCCATTTCGAGGTCAGGAAAGTTTTCTCTAATACCTTTTATTATTGCATCATACTCACATCTAGGGTGTTCTTTGTCGGGAGTGGCTTTTATTCATGGTTGGATCTCCTTAGTTAGTCCTCTGCCTCTATTATCATACTTTTCTCATCTTTTTGATCTCTTTATTCATTTCCTCTGTGATCTCATGAGGTTTTGCTCAAGTTCATCTCCAGCTTTACTGAGTTGATTTCCTTCAGTAATGAACCTGATTTTTTTTTCTCTCAGTGTGAATATAATATCTGTCTCCATTCTTTATATCTACAAGCTTGTTTCTGGGGCTGTTCCCTTCTTATCATCTTTTTAGGGAGAATTAAACCAGACCTATGTCTTCTGGAGTCAGACAGAGAATACTGAGCAGGTGTTTTCTAAAAATTCTCTGTTTAGTAGAATATATACGTCTGTTTCACGGGAGACCTTTTCTCCTGAGGGCATGGAGCTGGGTTCAGGGGTCAGGAACCCAGATACCTTTAGGGCCAGGCTGGCATCCAAAGTGAGTGGAGTCACTGGTGGAAGAACACTGAGAGATGCTCATTGTTGACAACTGTCAACAGAAGCTGAAAATCCCTATTTCAAGGTGAACTGTCTTGACTTTTATTTATTTATTTATTTTTTGCGGTACGCGGGCCTCTCCCTGCGGCAGCCTCTCCCGTTGCGGAGCACAGGCTCCGGACGCGCAGGCTCAGCGGCCATGGCTCACGAGCCCAGCCGCTCCGCGGCATGTGGGATCTTCCCGGACCGGGGCACGAACCCGTGTCCCCTACATCGGCGGCAGGCGGACTCTCAACCACTGTGCCACTAGGGAAGCCCTGTCTTGACTTTTAAATGTTAGGGTCACTCAGTGAGGGCCAAAAGCACCATGCTTCCTGGTCAGGGTTCTGCCCCCAGGCCTCAGTTTTCACTGAAGTCTCAGCAGCAAGGCCTTCTCCCATGGGGCAGAACTTTCCATGAGCTCCCATCTGGTCCCTGCCGACTCATTCTGCAGTAAAGATGGCTTTCCCAGGCCCCTTGATAGGGGACAGGATGCGCAGGTCGGTCCTTCTGCTCCCCGCCCATCTGCCTGGAAGCAGAGGAGTGGTTTCATAAGATGTTGCCTGTAAAATAAGAGTGGCGATGGCGGTGAGAGTGACCACGGATTCATACCTAGCACTTAACGGGTGCCGGACAGGCCAGGTACCTCATCTGTACGGCATCCTTCCTCGTGCAGCGCGCAGCGAGGTGTTTGGGGGTAGTCACCTCTCCCTAAGTGTTCACGATTGTCGTTATCGTTACTAATGCGATTCATATTCGGAAGCCCCAGCTTGTGCTGCTCTGAGATGCGTTTAGTACAACTCCAGGGATACACCTGGCCAGCATCAGTGCTGATGCCCCTCCTTCTTGCCCTCGTCCTCCTCCTTCACCTTCCCCTCCTCCCTCTTCTTCCTGTGAATAGCAGCATTTTTCCCAGGGGGCTGGAGCCAGAGCACACAGACAGCAAGTGGACGGGCAGGCTTTTGACCAGTAACAACAGCAGGCACTGTGCTAGGTGCTGTGCATGAATGCTTTCTAATTTTTGCAAGTAACTTGCAGCGCTGGGAGTGTTTTCTCATATTCACATCCAAAAACGGAAACTGAGACTCTGAGAGATTAAATAAAGGATTTATAACTGGATTGAACACGAGGACAGAAAATTCCATACTAATTCAATGTGGAGGCTGCTGGGAACCCTGAAAGCATCAGTTTGAGTGGAATGAAACCACATGAAGATGGGTTGCAGAGGAAATGAACACTTTATATATGGCAAAATGATCACTAAGAAAGTAAACGAGTGGGCTTCCCTGGTGGCTCAGTGGTTGAGAATCTGCCTGCTAATGCAGGGGACACGGGTTCGAGCCCTGGTCTGGGAGGATCCCACATGCCACGGAGCAACTAGGCCCGTGAGCCACAACTACTGAGCCTGCGCGTCTGGAGCCTGTGCTCTGCAACGAAAGGCCGCGATAGTGAGAGGCCCGCTCACCGCAATGAAGAGTGGCCCCCACTTGCCACAACTAGAGAAAGCCCTCGCACAGAAACGAAGACCCAACACAGCAAAAATAAATAAATTAATAAACTCCTACCCCCAACATCTTATTAAAAAAAAAAAAGAAAGTAAACAAGTAAATTATGGGCTACGAAAACAATTTACGAGGTAGGATGGACATAGGATTCATCATACTAATCTACAAAAATCTTTTATAAAGTGAGGAACAAAAAACTTACAATCAAATATAAAAATAGTCAATGAATATGACCAAGCAATACATAGAAGAAGAAATCAACACAGTCAATAAACAAGTTTGAAAAGTTGAAATTAAAACTGAATGTCTATATATACACTACCAAATGTAGAATGGATGGCTGGCAGGAAGCAGCTGCATAGCACAGGGAGATCAGCTCGGTGCTTTGTGACCACCTAGAGGGGTGGGATAGGGAAGGTGGGAGGGAGACGCAAGAGGGAGGGGATATGGGGGTACGTGTATATACATGGCTGATTCACTTTGTTATACAGCAGAAGCTAACGCCCCACTGTAGAGCAATTATACTCCAATAAAGATGCTGAAAAAAATATGAATGTCTATTTTTCACTCATTGATGAGATAAGCCAGGTCTACAGAGGATAAAGGGAGAGATAAGCTTTCCTTTTGGCTGGTGGGAGTGTGAAATCTTACAACCTCTTAAAAATGTAATCTAGAGCGTATTTTAAATTTTAAAATATTTATGTCCTTGATTCACCAATTCTGCACTTATGCGAGTATCATACACTCATGCTCATAGGATGTGTTAGCTATGCCCTTTCCTAGCTGTGTGATTCTTGGGAAAATTAATTTCAGCCTGCCTTAGTTTCCTCATCAGTAAAACGGGGATAACTAAGGTACTCGTCTCACAGGACTGTTGTGAAAATTCCAACTTCTCCCTCAGTCACTGGGTTCTGGTTCCAAAAACTGGGTACTGTGTAAAGAATGTGACTTCATACTGGTGACTTTCTTCAGTCTCCTGGCCATGGCTCACGAGCCCAGCCGCTCCGCGGCATGTGGGATCTTCCCGGCCCGGGGCACGAACCCGTGTCCCCTGCATCGTCAGGCGGACTCTCAACCACTGCGCCACCAGGGAAGCCCCTGATCATCATTCTTGATCACACTGTTTCCACAAACTGGTTTTACCCTTGCTGGCTACCTACCTATTTTCCCCTTGGGAAGCCATGTTCAAATAAAGATCTCCATAATCTTCTGCCAGTCTAAGCCCTCTGGCTCCCTTTCCAAGCCTGCCGTTGATGATAATTTAACGCACCCGACTTGTGGTGATTAGGTGCTGCCACCTTATCTATTGTTTTGGGTTTCTGTCGTTCCCATTGCTATCGGTGGGCCCAGGTCTAGTGGCATCTCTTGCCATCAACATTGGCAAATGGAGGAGACTTACCTCTGTACTTCTTAGTGTCCCTGGAACCTTACCCTGCCTACTGCCAGCACATTTCTCACTGCACTGGTGACTCATACACCCTTTGGGCCTTCCTGGAAACACGGTACTCTGGTGGGTTTTCTGTCTTATATCCTATATAAGATAGGTGTGGCCTATCCAAAGTCTCTATTGGATGCCCCAAGAGTTCAAGAAAGTCTCTTTACTCTGGCTAAAGGAAACTTGAATGGTCCTAGGCCCTGTGGAAGCTCTGGGAAATTTTTTAAATCACTGCTTGGAAACTTGTTTTTTCAGAAATTGTTCTCACCCAGCCTCATGAAGTTTCACCCTACACACGTGCCTTCAGGAACTCTCCTCCCTCAGAACACACATGAAGAATCACTACAGAGGAACACCCACATTTGGAATGTGGAAAACCCTATAGCACAGGCGTTTCCACTACTGAGCAGAAGATGAAGAGATCCCGAGGGCAATTACCATGGGAAAGCCTGGAATGCACTCTCAATTTTTAAGAGACATGAGGATTTATTCTGGAGAGAGAGTCCCAAGCCTTCCATTTTCCCACATTCCTTAAACTGTGAAAACTCACTGCAGAAAAACTTGTGAGTATAAAGAATGAGAGAATGCCTTTAAGGATACCTCTAACATTAGGAAAAATATGAAATTCCTGGATGCAAAACCTAGGAGTGGATTAGTTTTGGAAAATCTTTCGGCGATTCCTGTCTTTGCTGACTTGTGAGAAGTCACCCGGGAGGGGAACCCTAGGAAGCCCCTCGACGTGAGATGACCTCAGCTGTTCTCCGAGTGGCCACAGGATAATTCAACTCGGAATGAAAAGTGTAAATGTTGAGTGTGGGATCACCGTCATCAGTGTCTCATCCTTAGCGGGGGGGGCTAGGTCATTAATGTTCAGTCTTTTTGCTTAAATATAAACACTCATGTCTCTATCCATACCCTAAAATAAACCTTCAATTATGTTCCATAAAAAGAAAGTTTGATTTTCAGCCAAAGACTCAAGGGGTTGCTTACATAGATTTCCACACCTTATTACCTGGTAGCTCCCCCTCTCAGGTACCCTGACTCACAAATTCTAGTTATTTTGCAGTGGATGAACTCCAGTCTCATGGCCCCTCAACTCAGCCAGATTGTCAGATTTTGTTGGAGTCCCCCTTTCCGTGACCCTCAGTCCAGGGAGAGAGCCTGGGGGTGACACAATCTCCTCACTGGTTGCTCCTTCCTTAGGGCTCTATTCCTGTGTTGTCTGTTGTCCGGAGTCTGACAGCTGTGCTCTTCATGTTGTCCAGGTCTCTAGCTACCTACTGCAGGAGTGTCATTCTGACTACTTCTTCCCTGTGGCCAGAAGCAGAAGTTTGGAGGTTTTCTACTATATATTCTAAATTTACTGGTAATAGGGATGCTATTGCCTTTTAAACACTGATTGTCCTGCAATCCTGACAAACTTTCCTATTAACCTCCATGGCTCATCTGGACCTTCTCTTAAGAATTTTTTTATAAACTACTATAATATATGCAAATAAAGATAGTGTTTCGTCTTCCTCTCCAATTCCTATAATTATTATTTCTTTTTCTTTTCTTATTTCTTTAGCTAAGAGCCAGAGTACACTTTTGAATGGTTGTGATGATAAAGGTTATCCTTCCTTTGTTCTCGACTTTAGTTCTAATGCTTCTAGAGACTATCCTAGTGGTTAGTTAAGATTAATCCTAATCCAAATCCATTAGGATTAGTGGTGCTATAGGCTTTTAAAGTTTCTTCTTGTTCCCAGTTCCATGAGAGTTTTAAAATCACAAATTGGTGTTGAATGTTGTGACTGTCCGAGGTGCATCTATTGCGATTTTCCTTTGCTTTCTTATTATTCTTTCAGTATAGCATACTACAATGATACATTTTCTGCTTTTGAAATATACATTCCTGGACTAAACCTGCATTATGCTTTTTTAATACAGAGTGGAGCTTAATTTGCCAAAACTTTGTTTAAGATGATCATATCTACCTTCATAAATGAGATGGTTCCATCTTTTCCTTTTCTTGTACTCCACTGGTCCAGTTGGTGGAAAGGATAAATGCAAAATTTTTCCAGTGAGCTTGGAGGATTTCTTTCTTTTCTCAGTCTCTTAAACAGTTATTTAAAACAGGTATTTTTTGAAAGTGTGGCAAAACATACCATTAAACCATTCAGTCCTGCTGTCTTTTTAAACAGGAATCTTTTGATTACCAAGCAATTTATTGTTTTTAATGTGTTTTATTTTAATAAGAATTCCAGTTTCTTTGTGAATTGGTGTTGGTAACAGAGGAGAAGCAAGCAGAATTGCCTCAGAGACCCAGGATTCAGAACGACAAACAGATGCTCTCTCTTTCACTGGAAAGGATTTTGTTTGAAGTTCATTTCTCCAGGGGGTGGAGCTCCATTCCCGGGTGGGGGGGGCGGGGGGGTGGAGGGTGGTTGCCAGGCAAACTTCTCCCAAAGTCACCAGCTGCATTCCCCAAAACTCCTGTCCAGCTGTTCTGCATCCCCCAAGAGCCTGGCACCCAAGCCTTCTCTGTTTATACCACACACACCTGATGGTTCTTGATGTTACTCCACACAAGGTATTAGAGGATGAGCAGTACCCTCTCTGGAGAGGAAAACTCCAAGTGGCCAGTGGCATCAGCCGCCCCCTGCGTGCTGCTCTATGAGGTGGTGAGAGACCAGGCACCACGTGTCTTCCTTTCTGTGTTTTGTTTTTTCAGTACTTTGCAGTATGACACTGTGAGATGTGTCTCGAGTCCTACATTTTAATTGTATTCTTCTAGAAATTTTCCATTTTTACTGTTTTCAAATCTGTTGGCATAAAGTTGCATGTAGTTGTCTCATGATTTTTAAATAATTCTACCATACCGTTGGTCTAGCCCCGTTTATATTCCTTATTTGTGTTTTGTGTCTCTTTTCTCCTTTTAAATGATCAGTGTTATTTTACTGACATTTTAATAAATTGGGGTTTGATTCTGTTGATTCTTTTTTTTGTTTATTTTTCATTTTATTAATATCCACTTTTATGTTTTTATTTCCTTTTTATTTTTTTTAGGCTTGAGTGCTTTTTCTTTTAACTTGAAACAAAACTCATTTGTTTAAGAATTCTATTTTTAATAAATGCATTAAGGCTATAATTTAAACCCCAAGTACAAATTTAGTTATATCCTTCAAGTTTTGAAATATACAGTATTTTCATGGTGTTCAGTTTTAGATACTCTTTAATTTTCAATGTTAATTAATCCATAATCCATGAGTTATTAATAAATATATGTGGGGGCTTCCCTGGTGGCGCAGTGGTTGGGAGTCCGCCTGCCGATGCAGGGGACGCGGGTTCGTGCCCCGGTCCGGGAGGATCCCACATGCCGCGGAGCGGCTGGGCCCGTGAGCCATGGCCGCTGAGCCTGCGCGTCCGGAACCTGTGCTCCGCAACGGGAGAGGCCACAGCAGTGAGAGGCCCACATACCGCAAAAATAATAATAATAATAAAATAAATAAATAAATAAATATATGTGTCCCCATACTGGAGAGGAAAAAGTATCTACAAAGTTCTTTTATTTTTAATTTCCAGTTTAATTGCCTTATGCTTAGCAAATACGATTTGTATTTTATTGATTCTCTGAAATTTATTATAAATATCTTTGCGATTTAATGCATAATCAAGTCTATATAATCCTAGTTGTGTTCTTGAAAATAATATCTATTATATGTTTGCAGTGATGGGAGATTTTATATAAATTCTGTTCATTTTAATTTTACTGGTTATAATTTTTGTCTTGCATATTTGAATGCCAATTTCTAATACACAAGTGTTGAAATCTCTCTCAAGGCTTAAAATTCAGTATATTTTGAGGCAGTATGGTTAAGGCATACAAATATGTGATTCTTCTGATTGGGTTGTTCCTTTTAGTAACATAGAATAATATATTTAGTAATATATAGTGTGCTTCGTTACCCCTACAAAGGCTATTTACCTTAAGTTCTCTTTTGTCTAATATTAATATTGTTATCCTAACTCTTTTGGTCAACTTTTGCAAGATATACCTTTTCCTGTCCTCTAATTTAAACTTTTCTATGCAGCCTTATGTTTCCCTGTGTTTCTTTTAAGTAACATTAGGCAGGTTTTAAAATATTTTACCTCTTATCTTAACTGGCAAATCTAATCCATATACATTTATTGAGATTATGATATATTTGGATTAATTTCTCCCATCTTATATTGATTTTCTACTTATCATTCTTTCTCTTTTCTTTTTTTCCTTCCTGTTATTGTATTAATGAAGTTTTCTATATTCACCTTTCTCCCCCTTTTTCCCTCTGTTGATGAGCCATAGGTTATATTTTCATTAATTTAGTGATTGCCAATAAAGTTTTAACTTAACTGTAAGGTTTTTTTTTTTTTTCTGGCAAATTGTAATTAACTACATCCTACCTCAAATTATGGCAAGAATTTTGTCATGCTTTCACCCATTAAAAAACTCCACACTCTTATTATTGCCCTTAAGACTTTATTTTATCCACTTTTAAAGCACAGACACACAGATTATTTTTATAGTCAATAATAGATTACAATTCCTGCCATAGTTTATATTAATTTCTGGGCTCATACTTCAAGTATGCCATGCCACCTTCTGTGCCCACCTTTTTTCTTGCTGAATGTATCAATGCTCTTAGTGAAATGCAACAGAAAATGCCTTTAACTAATTAAATAAAAGGAATTTATTTAAGAGATATTAGGATATATAGGATGGATAAACAATAAGGTCCTACTGTATAGCACAGGGGACTGTATTCAATTTCTTGAGATAAACCATAATGGAAAAGAATATGTAAAAGAATATATATATGTGTGACTGAGTCACTTTGCTCTACAGCAGAAATGAATACAACTTTGTAAACCAACTCTACTTCAATAAAATTTTTAAAAAAGATATTAGGTAGTTTACAGAATCATGAGGAGGCCAAGTTTCCAGGAATAATGGGCAAAACCGCTCCACAGAGCTGATCTGATGAAAAAACTGTCTCTGTTGCCCGTAAGCACTAAATAGGGCAGTTTCCACAGCTAGCACGTCTGCAGGGAGCCCAACCTGGCAGCAACTACTGCCTTCACACTGTATGTACCCTTTGCAGGCTGTCAGCATGTGAGCCCTCACTCAAGGCATGGGGAGCTCTATCTCCCTACTGCAGGATGGGGTAGCTACATAATTTTTTGGAATTCTTACAGATAGGAGATTTGTATCTTCTCTCCCGTTTATTTATTCATTCATTCATTTATATCAGTATGGGCTCATGAATATTTATTATCTACTTTGGATTATAATCCCAAACTGCTTTCTTTATTTTCTTGTTTGAATTGTTCCAGCTTTGGCTATAGGGAGCTCTTTCAATTGGTTTTCCTGTGCCCCTTTGACATAAATTTAATTTTTTAGCACTTCCTTACCCTCTAGCACCACAAAACGCTCAGGCTCATCTTGTGTATTTCCTGTTTCAGTCCTAGAATCCCATTTCCAAGGAGGCCTGGTTCCTGGTATTGGAGAACAGTGTTAGAAACCAAGATCTGGGGGTGACACGAACTGTTCGGACAATTTTTAAAACCTGTCCTGGCACTGAACTGAATGACTATCATAACTTATAATCACAACTCCATATTTAGTTTCAGGACTTAAAGACAGACGCTTCTCTCTTCTTTAGTAGCAGCTTTAAACAGCGAGCCGGCACCATTTGGAGGCATAAGATTTTCTACCGGGACACAGTAGCTATTCCTTGTTCCCTAGGTTGCAATCATGTAACATTTATCTTTGTGAGAAAGGCACTCACAGCTTTTGGTAAGAATTGCTTGAGGACAAACGTTAACTGTCACAACTTGTGATTGTCATCTTCGTTCTGACAGAGGTAAAAAAGGTTGTTTAGGACTCCCCTGGTGGCGCAGTGGTTGAGAGTCCGCCTGCCGATGCAGCGGACGCGGGTTCGTGCCCCGGTCTGGGAAGATCCCACATGCCGCGGAGCAGCTGGGCCCGTGAGCCATGGTCGCTGAGCCTGCGCGTCCGGAGCCTGTGCTCTGCAACGGGAGAGGCCACAACAGTGAGAGGCCCGCGTACCGCAAAAAAAAAAAGATAGGCACGGAGAGTTCCTGTTATATGACTTACGAAGGTGCCGCTGCCATGAGGCAGCTGCTCAAACGTGCCGTCCCGGGTGGAGCTGTGCGAGGAGCGATGGGATGCCGCAGGTCATCCCTAAAGGCTCAGGTGTCGTGGGTCATGTCACAGTGGCCCCATTTCTGGGCTCTCAGCCTGCCTGACACTGGTGTGTTTGCTTTGACTCTGGAGGAAAGGACATGCGCAGAAAGCTGGTCCCAGAAGGGAGCTCGGCAGCAGAGAGGGCAAAAGCGGTGAGATGTTATGAAGCAGTGACAAAGCTGAGACGGCAAGAAGGACGGGTAGAAGGGGTGAGCTGGATGGAGAAGGTGTCTGCTGAGAGCTCCTGGAGGAGGCTGGCCTGAGCAGGGTGTACAGGTGAGATGAGGAGCTTCCAAGTGTGGGATGCGGAGATGCAGAGCCGTCAGCTCAGGTAGCAGGGATGCCCGTGGAGCAGGGTCTGTTTGACAGGGGTGGGGGAGTGAGTGACAGCCATGAAGAAAGCATCATCTGTCCTCAAGCAAAAGGGCAGGGCTTCCCTGGTGGCGCAGTGGTTGAGAATCTGCCTGCTAATGTAGGGGACACGGGTTCGAGCCCTGGTCTGGGAGGATCCCACATGCCGTGGAGCAACTGGGCCTGTGAGCCACAACTACTGAGCCTGCGCGTCTGGAGCCTGTGCTCCGCAACAAGAGAGGTCGCGATAGTGAGAGGCCCGTGCACCGCGATGAAGAGTGGCCCCCGCTCGCCGCAACTAGAGAAAGCCCTCGCACAGAAACGAAGACACAACACAGCAAAAATAAATAAGCAAATTAATAAACTCCTACCCCCAACATCTTCAAAAAAAAAAAGAAAGAAAGAAAAAGGGCAAAGGGTGAGATTCGAAGCAGCCTAGGGTGAAATGTATCAACTTGCAACAAGAGAGTATTAGCCCGGGGATGCCATAGTCCTGGGGTCACACATCAGCAATGTGACCTTAGACAGTTAATTAACCTATCTGGGACTCAGTTTTCTCATCTGATAATAAGATAATTTTTAAGTCCTCTCCTGAGTCAATAGTTCTCATTTTGACTCTGTGATCCTGCTGTATACTGCCACATTCTCTACCAAGATGTAAACCATGGGCCAAGGTTTGTCATCGTAAAGCAGGGGGTCTAGGTCCTGGCTCACACCAGAATCTCCAGGGGACTTACTTCCAGAATTCCTCGTGTGATTCCAACAAGCATCCAGAATTAGGAATCATTGCCTTCAAGCAGCGCCTCCCAAACTTGGACGTGCATCAGAATAAATATGGAGGGCTTTTGAAACATGGGATGCTAGGTCTTTCCCCAGCTTCCCTGACTCAGTAGGTCCAAGGTGGGACCTGAAAACTTGCATCCTAACAACTTCCCTGGTGATGGTAATGCTGTCGATCCCATGACACTTGGGCAACATTAGAGGAAAACACTTCTTGTTCCTAAGTAACAATGCAGGATTGAATCTTTCTTTCCTTCTTCCTTCCTTCCTTCCTTCCTTCCTTCCTTCCTTCCTTCCTTCCTTCCTTCCTTCCTTCCTTCTTTCTTTCCTTCCTTCCTTTCTCCATATTTTTGACTCAATACAGGGAAACTAAAGAAAATTTTGTTAAATGTATGTTGAATATTATTGCTAGCACCCAAAATCCCAAGATCCCAAGGTGACATTGACCTGAATGTCAATTCAAGGAGTGAGATTATAACTTAGTAATTGAAATTTAATTATACCTGCCTGGAGGAAGGCTGTGAAAGCAGAAGAGAATTGGTTGTAGGAAGCATAGAAGGAAGAGGCCAGCTATGTGTATGTCTTATCACTGTGCAGGGTTGCGGGGTGCACTGTGGAGCTCACAGAGGGATGACCAGATTTCATGCAGTCTTCCCGTCATTGGTTCATCACTGGTTTGCACCAATTTGTGCTGGACACTCTGCTAGGTACTAGGTTTAGGCAAAAACTAACATAGGTCTCCAGCCTATTAGGAAAGATGGATGATCAAACAAGTAATTGTGATAATGAGATGTCATGACCAAGGGTTTGCAGGGAGGTGTAAGATCACATTGTAACCGAGCTGGTTAGGATCGTTGTCGGTCCTTTAGAGAGTAGAATTGAGATGAATGAGTGGATGGATAGATAGGATGAATGGAAAGATGGATGCAAGAAAGGATGGAAGGAAGGAAGGAAGGAAGGAAGGAAGGAAGGAAGGAAGGAAGGAAGGAAGGAAGGAAGGAAGGAAGGAAAGGCAATGTGGGTCGACGGGTAGATTGATAGATGGATTCCAGACTAATAGAGTCTATTTAAAAATATAAGATTATGGTGCCATTCCCAGAGGTGTTATTCAGGGTTCTTGGTTGCAAGTAACAAAAATAATCTCCAAATATACTACCCAAAACCGGAATTTACTAGGAAGCAATAAAGGGCCAAATAATTAGAAGAAAGTTGAAGAGAACCAGACCTGAGAAATGGGCAAGAATCAAGGCTGATCCGAAAGTCAGTAGCAGAATATCCCTCAGTCCAAGGTCCGTTGGACGCCCTGGCCACACCCACTGAGCCCCACAGCTACAGTGGAGAAGCCTTGACTGTCCTTGTGCCTGGGCATCACATGCTTTTTCTTTTTTTTTCTATTTTGTTGTAAAACTCACTTGACATAAAAATCACCATGTCAACCATTTAAAGTGTACAATTTACATTTAGTACATTTGTAATGTTTCCCAACCATCACCACTCCCTAGCTCCAGATCACTTCATCACCCCAAAATAAACGCCATGCCCATTAAAGGGTCACTCTCATCCCTCCTTCCCCCAAGCTCCTGGGAACCACCAATCTACTTTCTGTTTCTATGTGCTTGCCTATTCTGGACCTTTCATGTGAGTGGAATCACATAACACGTGCTTTTTTGTCACTGGCCTCTTTCTTTCACTGAGCATCATGTTTCCAAGGTTTGTCCGTATTGTAGTACGTGTCAGGACTTCATTCCTTTTCGTGGCTGAATAATATTCCATTGTGTGGGTGGACCATATTCTGTCTGTGCGTTCCCCCAGTGTATGGGCGTTTGTGTTGTTTCTACCATTTGGCTATTGTGAATAGTGCTGCCATGAACATTCATGTACAAGTTTTTGTGTGGACACGTGTTTTCATTTCTCTTGGGTATACACCTAGAAGTGGACAGACTGGTAATTCCATGTTTAACTTATGGAGGAAGGTTCATATTTTTAGATACGCTTCAGATTTTATTCTGGGTATGAAAGTCTGATTGGTAAAGCCAAGGATCTGTGCTCTGTGGCAGGGGTAAGGGAGCCCCAGGTCTGCAGGGTGTGCCACTCTCCCAGCCCACATCCCTAACTCAGCAAGACACGCCTGACACCAGCTGGCTGCCCCCCAGGCTCATGGCAGAGCAGTGGGCTTTAGGAGGCTAATTCTTGTCCAGCTGAGTACATGGCCTATTTGCATGTAGTATCATTTAACTTTGTAGATTTCAATGAATGTTGCTTTATGTTTCGAAAGGAATGAGATTTCAACTGATGTCGGACAAACTATTTACCAAGTAAAGTAAAACTTCCTTTCCAAAGAGTGTTCGAAGCATCATTTGTAGGAGAGAGATATGAGATTCTTAGGATAGAAAAAAAATTGAAAACATTTATCATGACAACTTCCAGACTTCTTTCTAGGTGAAATTTAATATAGATAATGAGTTTACTGTCGTCTTCAGGTTGGGATGAGTACGGCCAGTGAGACGTGACTGTGCCCTTTATCACCTATTGGGAGGCAGCCTGGGCGTGCCGTAAGTCACCCTGTTCCTTGGCAGGATAAAACCCCCAGCATCCATCTTCTCTTAAAAGTGCAGAGTTTCTGGCCACATATGGGCAGCAAAACTCAGACCTCACACCTGCCATTTTCATTTCTCCCTGACTTGCTGCTGACAGAGGCCCCTTGGGTCCACCCTGCTGCGACTACCACTGGACACCTGTGGATTCTTCATCCGCACAGCAGCTGCTGCTCTCTACAGTGGGTGGGGCTGAAGGGCCAGGGCTTGCCTGCTGGCATTCCAGCTGCCAGGGCAGGCTACAATTTTTTGTGGAATTTTCTTTTAAGTGCAACATCTATAAAGGCAGGGAAACACATATTGCATTCTTCTGTTTAGGGATGATTTCTGCTTGTGAGACTTCATCTGACCTATCGCCAGGGGACCACTGGCACAAAGAGACAGGTGCAAATCAGGGCATTGCAGGACTTGTGCTGACTGCAGCAGCTCCTCCCCAGGGGGTACCCGTGCCCAGGGCTTGGAGGGCATGCTGACTCCAGGATCCTTCACTGAACCTGCTTAGTTCATATCCAATGAGTTATCTCGGGTCCAATGAGAGCCATGTGGGTGCTTCTCAGCTACAACAATGACTCAAGAGGTATTTTGTACAGCACAGAAGTGAATTTTCAAATCATAGCTTCAACCAAAAGTCATACTTATCTTCTTTTACATGTAGGAATCACTATAGTAAAGCATCAGGGAATAAGTGCAAAGATGCATTGTACGTCAACAAGATTGCTGAATAAATGTGTAATAAAGCAGTGGTGGTGCTTTAGACTAGTATAAAATTATCTATTCAAAGCTTCCTCTAAGCCCCCTGAATCAGATTCTGTGGGGGGAAGTTGAGAACAAGGCTGTCATACAGAGTTGTGAAGGTTGCACACTGCACAAAGGCACCTGTTGGAGGAGACCATTAGGGGCTGAAATCCAGGCCATGGTCAGCTTGCCCACCGTGTTTCCTGGCTCAAGGGCTCAATCAACCCAAAGAAGGGACATATTTTAGGATTTATAACACATACAAAGATTCTGTGTGTGTTAGTTGACACCTCACGTGGGGTTGTATTAAGAAAAAAAAAAGAGCTGCTCAGCTAACTTTGAAGCACAACCTGGTTTGAGCACCTTTTGGTCTATAAGGCAGTGTTCAAATTCATTGGATTAGTTAGAAAAATCCTTTTGGGGGACATTCTTGAGAGGTTTAAAATATATCTCTCTGCATTGTTGAATGATGTATTTAATGAGATATTTTCTATTTTACTTTTCCTAGAGGGTTTCCTTTTAAATTTACTGAACAACCATGAAAAACCCTAAATAGTAAGAACAGTAGTTATTTAGCGATCATTCTGTACTTCAGTTAACAAAATTGTAACATCCTACTAATTCGCTTGAATTTTCAGCAATTTCACCAACACTTCAGACAGAAGTAAGCAAATCAAAGAAGACAGCCATAATTCTGTCTATTTGTAGCACTGTCCATGGTATGTGACCTCAGAGGGGACGGTGGAGCTGTTTTAGCTGCATCCCTTGGGGTCAGAGACAATGACCCAGTGTAGGTTGTGTGGTTGGCTCGAGGGCGCACAGAGAACTGGTCTTGACCTGGAGCCACGTGTCCACCTGTCTTCAACAGAGATGAGCATCTTCGTGATTGTATTCTGATTCGGATGTTATGTCAAGTGCCAAGAACACACAGACATCTAAGGCAGAGTTTGTGTCTTCAAGGAGCTCCAAGCGGAGGACGCCACTCTGTGTAAGAACTGCAGCATAAACATCAAGCCTGATGTCATACACAGCACGTCCTATTTAAATTGCTAGATTTTGTCGTCACTCCCTCAGAAGTCCACATGGATGAGAAGACATAACTGCTAGGTGGATTAAGTGGCCAGTCTCCTCGTTACCTGGGAAAGGCTGTGAAATCCTGCAGCCCCTGAAAATGCCACAGCATTTTCTTCTTTTTTTTTTTTTGCGGTACGCGGGCCTCTCACCGTTGTGGCCTCTCCCGTTGCGGAGCACAGGCTCCGGACGCGCAGGCTCAGCGGCCATGGCTCACGGGCCCAGCCGCTCCGCGGCATGTGGGATCTTCCCGGGCCGGGGCATGAACCCATGTCCCCTGCATCGGCAGGCGGACTCTCAACCACTGCGCCACCAGGGAAGCCCTGTCACGGCATTCTTTACTGCCATCCTCGTGAAATCACGTTGGGAATTTTCTTATTCATTTTGAATATATTTTCTACCTAATCATGACAATACAAAGGTAATTTTGGCATCTGGATCATCAAAAGGAATATTTCTCTACATTTCCACTGGAAAAAAGGAAGGAAAGAAGGAAAGAGTGAAGGAAGGGAGGGAGGGAGGAAAGGAGGGAGGGAGGAAAGGAGGGAGGGAGGAAGGAAGGAAAGAAGGAAGGGATGAAGGGAGGGACAAGGGAATAAGAGGAGAGGAAAGACTGATGGAAGGAGAGAGGGAGGAAAGAAGGGAGGAAAGACTTGCCTTGGTGAAGTTTGGTGTTCTAGAACAAGGGACTCAAAGGGTGAGCCCACAGGCCAGCACAGATCAGACAAATCACTCCATCAAATCACTCTGTGTGCCAACAGACCTGGGATGCAAAGAAGAATAAGATTCCTCCCCTTATCTCAAGGACTTCAGTCTGGCTGACCCATCTGGTGGGCGAGACAGGCACGTAAACCAAATTGAGTCGCTGTGTGATAATGTCTCAACAGAAGGGATCGTGTAGGGCAAGTTGGCAGATGGAGTGATGGCAACAGGGGAGATGTCTGGGAAGTTTCTCATAAGAAGAATGCCTGAGCAGGGGGTTCAAAGATAAAGACACGTTTTCCAGGTGGGCAAGGAAGCCTCAGTTCTAATTGACTTTTATTGCCAACCTAGGCTGTCTTTTAAAACACTTCTTCTCATCGTTAAAATGCACATTCTGAGCAGTCGGTCTGGGGTGGGGTCCCAGGTCGTGTACCACACTTGGAGCAACGAGCCTTTATTGAAGTGGCTTCTGTGGGTTAAGTCTGAGCCAAGATGCCAAGTGCAACCGCTCTTGGGAATTCAGGGCACAGCAGTGAAAAAGACCAAGATGTTCTCTGCCCTCACAGCACTTAGAGTCTGATGACAAAGAGAGAGAACAAAGCCCCGCGTCGTTTCTGTTTGATCTGGATTTCTCCTTCGAAGCCTGCGCTCATGAGAATTTTCTTTTCTTCTGTGTGCATCCTTTGTCTGTAAATGCTCTTGGCCTTAGGTGTCTCCTGCCATTCTGCTCTCCTAGCATCTCAGGGAGTCTTGGAAACTGACATCGCTGGGATTAATGTTGCCCTGCTTGTCATGTAAAAATAGCTTTGCTTTGATATGGTTCTAATTTAGTGGGTGCCTGAAAGTTGCTCTGGGAAAGAGCAAGCACAATTAAAGTGTCATCCACTCCGCAAATGTTTTCTACACTCCTGCTATTAACCCCAGATACATGGGATTAGGTAACGGTCTTTGGCCTGAAGTCACTTACAGGAAAATTGGTAAAGATAGCAAATGAAGTAATAAGTTTAAAAATGTCATGAAATGTCTATGTGCTGTGTCTGACGTAGGCACATGGTCTGTAGGGCCTCAGAGGAGAAGAGAAGTGTTATTTCTGTGAGTTAGACGTGGCAGATGAGGGCAGAAGGGTTATTCCAGAAAGGCTTGGCCCACCCTAGCCAGCCCGGGCTTTCTTCTGCTCCTTGGACATGTCCTGTTCAGGCCACCCTTCCCCTTTCATCTGGGCAGTTCCAGCTGCCTGGAGACCTCTCCCCACCCTCCTGCCTTCTATTCTACTTAACACTGACTTTTCTTCCGGGTCCTCCTTCTTGACCCTCACAAGGTTTAAGGTGACCAACCATTTCCTGGGACATGAGACTTTTGCTCCTGAAGTGAGGACAGCCCTTGCCAACTGGAATCATTGGTCATCCTGGGTGTCATCCCAGGTGTGGTTCACCTGATCTTTCCCCTTAGCAGCACTCAGTGAATTGCCTGTCCTCTGTCTCTGTCCTCCTTACACAGAAGCAGCAGCTCTGGAAGGCCAGTCCTGGCCTAGGCATCTGCCGTGCCCCACACCCTCAGCACACGGCAAACGCTCGTGAATGCTTGGCATGGAAACCTGGTCCTTGAATGCTCTTGGAAAAGGAGTAGGTGTTTATCAAGTAGACAGGGAAGGGATGAAGCTCTGGATTTGGAGAGCAGCATGTGCAAAGGCCCAGGGGCAGGAAGCTGGATGAGTCTCAGAAGGCCAAGCTGTCCTCCGCTGTTCCTAGGGTGTGAGGGGGCTGAGGCAATACTTCCTCAGAGGAATCCCAGGGAAGGAAAAGGGGACAAGATAAGGAGGGCCGTGAAGACACCAGACCAGGCAGCTTGTACTTGTTTCTATAGAACGGTATGGAAATATTGCATCATTTCCAGCAGGGGTTAAATTTGGGCTTTTAAGATATTGCTCTGCTGGCACTGTGCCAGCAGGAAAGCTATGACGAGGCCCTTTGCCAGAGGGGGATGGAGTGGGTAGGGGAATGTTCCAGAAATACTCAGGAGCCTAGTTAATCTATGCTCATGACTTTCGTGGGGGAGGATGGCAAAGGACGGGGACAAGACGAGGGTTGCACCCAGATTTCTCACTGGGGAGTTGAGGAAATCAGATGAGGAACTGGTTTGGGGAAGAGTGAAGACGTGTGGTTTGGAGAAGCTGCCTTGGGTACCAGCCAGGTGACCTGATACATGGTTAGCTCTGTGGGTTTGGAGCTTAGGTTAGAGTTCTGGGCCAGAATGAGGTTTAATTGTCGTCAGCTCTAGATGTTAATTAAAGGCGAGGCGTGGAAGAAATTGCCCAGGGAGACTGTGCAGGGGAAAAAGCGGAGCAGGCTCATGCAGGGCTCTGGGGAGAGCAGACTGGTCAGGAGATGGAGGAAGTGAGGGAGGGAAGGAGGCCCAGAGAGAGTGCTGTTCGGAATCGCAGACTTTTAAGAAAGCAGTGCTTTTGGTCTGGGTTCTGTGTTCGTCCAGCGTGAAATTCCGGGCACGATATTGGAGGGCTGGAGGGGATCTGGGGGGTGCTCCAGGGTCGGCACATTGGAGGCAAGGGTTCTGTGATTACCCTCCTTCCCTAGATCTTCTCCCACAGTGACCGTGAACAGAGGGGCACAGGGAACTGAGGTCCACTCCTGGCAAGACCACTCATGGGGAGCTCTTGTTCTGTCCCAAATGGTGTCACCAGAAGAGGACATCACTTCTAAGCTAGAGCGATGGGAGACGCTCCCAGGCCGGTCAGCCAACTTTTCTTCCGGATCTGATTCCGCACAAGCAGACACATAACTGGGGCGGGTCGCGTAGCCCTTCTGGGCATGGCTGCCTTGGCTGGACTTGACGGATCTGAGGCTGCTTCCAGCTCTGTCATCTCTGGGCCTCTGACCTTAGATTCTGGCCACGGGCCGCCCCTTGGGGGATCTTCTGTAAAGCTCCTAATCATCATTATTTCAGTGCCCAGCTCAGCGCATTCATTTAGTGAACGTTGCTGAGCGCCTGCTTTGTTGGACTCTGGGTGCAGAGGGAAGACAAAACAGATGTGACCCCTGACCTGCAGGCCCACGGGAGATACACAGTATGTAAATGAGTGCAGATAAATATCACCTGTTGTGATGTGCGTTCAGAGGATGAGAACTGGGCTCCCAGGGATGGCGTGTCAGGAGCCGGTGAATACAACGTGGTGTTCTGGCTGTGCTGATCTAGCAGGGGTGGGTGGGGAAGCTCATCAGGGCACAGCCAGCGAGTGCTCAAAGGAGAGAGCCAGGGAAGGGGCCCAGAACAGGTACGACATCAGATGCTGGACAGGCTGGACCACCCAGGGCCCCATGGAAGTGGTGGATTGATTCTGAGTAGAAGGTGTCTTGATCAGGCTGTTATAATATCATAGACTGGGGGCTCAAACAATAGAAATGTCTTTCTCACAGTTCTGGAGGCTTAAAGTCCCAGATGAGGGTGCCAGCAGGGTCAGGGTCTTGGTGGAGGCCCTCTTCCTGGTTTGCGGATGACCATCTTCTTGTTGCATCTTCACAGGGCAGAGAGCAGACAGACAGGGCTAGTGTTCTGATGACCCTTCTTATAAGGGCACTAATCTGTCACAAGGGCCCCACCCTCAGGACCTCACCTCAACCTAACCATCTCCCAATGCCCCCACCTCCCAATGCTATCACCTTGGGGATTAGGTGTCAATATACGAATTATGAAAGCATAAACATTCAGTCCATATGAAGGGGAAGCCATCACAGAGGGCATATAAGGTGAGTGGCGTGGTCCAATTTACACTTAAAAAAATATGTCAAGGTCATTCTTAAACAGGACTCATTTTCTACATTTCATGGTGCCCTATACAATTTGGGGGAATTTTGCTATAGGCTTTGCAATATTGCTTTGACAAATGGGTAGGAACCATGCAAGGATGTAACAGATCATTTGAAATATCAGCCCAAGCTACCACCACCACTAGTTAAACTACCGGTATTTTTTTTAAAAAATTATCATCTCAAAAAAAAGAAGCTGCCTAATGTCCCCACTGGGTGAATTTATCTGATGGTGAAGAGGGTGATTTAGACAATAATCCCAGGATAAAATGATAGCCAACAGGGACCTACTATATAACACGGGGAACTCTGCTCCATATTGTAGAACAACCTAATTGGGAAAAGAATTTGAAAAAGAATAGATATATGTATATGTAGAACTGAATCACTTTGTCGCATACCTGAAACTATGTTGATTAACAACCTACAATGTTGATTAATAACACTGTTAATCAACTCTAATCCAATATAAAATAAAAATTTTTTTAAAAAAGGTCATTTTCCTTTTGATCTGCAGAGAATAGGAGGTCTCTGGTGAGGCCCCGCCAAGCTCCTCTCTATGAGACCCTCCTGGTCCTTCTCAAGGAGACCTTTGGTGCTGACCCAATGGTCTCCCAGTCGTTTTCAACAGCACAGTGCCGTCCACATCCCTCCTGATGGAAGCAGCTAGTCCGTCCCCGAACTCGGCAAGGTGAGCTGTTGATGGTCAAACTTCTGATGCCCATGTTTAATCCTGGCCTGGTCTATTGACCAAGACACAGCTACCTGTGATTTTGCTGGAAAGAGGCTGCCTTAGACTGAAACTGTTGGGTTGTGAGTGGCAGAGATCCATTCCAGTTGAGAGGCAAGGGCATTCATGGGGATGCAGGGGACCCTTGGAGAACCTGACTGCAGGGATGGCACGCCACCAAGCGTGCATGCATGGCTCTGGCCTGCCCGCCGGCCTCTGCCCTCTCTGCGTGCCTGTTCCCACCCTCCCCTCTCAAGCCAACCTCCTCTGCTGGTTCCCAGTCTATGCGCCCACACAGCTTTGTTTAGCATCTCTCTAACTAGGCCACGTGCCAGCTCCTGACCCCAGCTCTATATGGATTGCTTGTTATTGAAGGGAAATGTACATAACATAAAATTAACTTCTCTAATGTACAATCCAGTGGCATTTGTTATATTCACAATGTTGTGCAACTACCACCTCTTTTTTTTTTTTTTTTTTTTTTTTGCGGTACACGGGCCTCTCACTGTTGTGGCCTCTCCTGTTGTGGAGCACAGGCTCAGTGACCATGGCTCACGGGCCCGGCCGCTCCGCGGCATGTGGGATCTTCCCGGACCGGGGCATGAACCCACGTCCCCTGCATCGGCAGGCGGACTCTCAACCACTGCGCCACCAGGGAAGCCCCCACCTCTTTTTAATTCCAAAACATTTTCATCACCTCAAAAGAAAACCCCAGGAATCCCCTGGCGGTCCAGTCGTTAGGACTCTGCGCTTTCACTGCTGAGGGCCTGGGTTCGATCCCTGGTCAGGGGAATAGGATCTCACAAGCTGGGCAGTGTGGCCAACACCCCCCATCAAAAAAAAAAAGAAAAGGAAAAGAAAGAAAACCCCATACCCATTACTATAGACTAAGTATAAGTACCCCTCCCCAAATTCATATGTTGAAACCTGACACCCAGGGTGATGGTATTAGGACACAGGGCCTTTGAGAGGGGATCAGTCATGAGCGTGGAGCTTTGTGGATGGGATTAGTGTCCTTATAAAGGAGGCCCCACAGAGCTCCCTGCCCTTTCCACCCTGTGAGGACACAGCAAAAAGTCAGCCTTCTCTGAGGAAGCGGGCTTTCAGCAGACACCAAATCTGCCAGCACCTTGATCCTGGACGTCCAGTCTCCAGAACTATGAGAAATAAATCTCTGTTGTCTCTAGGCCACCATTTGATGGTTGTTTTTTGTTGTTGTTGTTGTTATAGCAGCTCCCAAAGACTAAGATACCCATTAAGCAGTCATTCTCCCTACGCTCCCTCCTCCAGCCCCTGGAAATCACCCATCTGTTTTCTGCCTCTGTGCGTTCACTTCTTCTGGAAATTTCATATACATGGAACCATGTCATACGTGCCCTTTGTGATTGATTCCTTTCGTTAGCGTAATACTCTGAAGTTCGTCCACACTCTAATCTGTATCAGTACCTCATTCCTTTTTGTGGCTGAATCATATTTCATTGTATGGCTAGACCACATTTTGTGTATTTACTCATCTGTTGACGGACACTTGGGTTGTTTCCACTTTTTGGCTATTGTGACTAATGCTGCTACAAACATGTACCGGTTTAAGTATGTATTTCAGTTTTTTTGAGCATATACCTAAGAACAGAATTGCTGGGACTTTTGGTCGTCTTATGTGTACCTTATTGAGGATCAAAATGAGTTTACATGTCCAGTGGTCCACACTGCATGCCAACTTGTCTCCAAGTCTCAAGTTCCAAATTCCTTGGACAGGGAATCTAATTGGCCCAGCGGGGTTGAGCATCTCTCTTGGTGCAATCAGCTGGCATGTGAGGTGGGGTGGAGACAGGTGAGGGAAGATGGAGACACAGGTACATGGAGCTGCAGCATCACAGCAGAGAGGTTCTGGAGGAAGTAAAATAAGAAAGCAGCAGGCAGACTGCCCTGGTGGTGCAGTGGTTAAGAATCCGCCTGCCAATTCAGGGGACACGGGTTCGAGCTCTGGTCTGGGAAGATCCCACATGCTGTGGAGCAACTAAGCGTGTGCACCACAACTACTGAGCCTGCGCTCTAGAGCCTGAGAGCCACAACTACGGAGCCCGTGTGCCACAGCTACTGAAGTCCCCACGCCTAGAGCCCGTGTTCCACAAGAGAAGCCACTGCAATGAGAAACCCGCACACGGCAACCAAGAGTAAGCCCCGCTCGCGCAGCTAAAGAAAGTCTGCGCACAGCAACAAAGACCCAATGCAGCCAAAAATAAAATAAATAAATTTATTTTTAAAAAAAGAAAGAAAGAAAGAAAGCGGCATCTTCAGCCCTTCAAGGAACTCCCAGGAGCCACCCGTGGGCTTGGGAATACAGGGCTCTCGCTGAGGCTCACAGGAGTTGGTGGTAATTTCCAAACACTTGTTTTCATGATTCACTCTTCCACCAAATTTTACATGATTGTTTCTAAAATACCACATATAACATCATCATAATTATTCGGTTGAATGGCCATTATCCAAGTCATTCCAAATGAACAGGATGAAACACTCAACATTTTTATGGGAAATTGCTTTCTGCACTGTACATCTGTAAATAGGGAACATTAATAATGCAACGCTGAGGCCCGCACATTGAACAGGATGAGAACGGCATCTTATTGCAGTGGGTGTAATGAATAATTAATGCCTTGGCCATACTAAAAGGTAGATTCTGTTATTAAAATACATTGACATTTTCATTCATGACAGACACCCACTCTATGTTGGAATAATAATGACCAAATTATTTTTCCTCAAAAAAGAAGGATTTCCACATATGTCAGAGCAAAAAAAAAAAAAAAAAGAAAAGGAAAAAAATACAAGCTGCTTTACACAGTGAATCATTTGTAATTATTTTTCAACTGTTTTGAATATGTGTTTCAATCTGGAGAGAGAGTCTGGTTACTTAAGGTGGGAAGGGCTCAGTCATTTAACTCAATGCTGAGGAAAAAATTCCTCAAAACCAGAACCTCAGTGTTCTTTAAATAAGCAGTTTGTCACTCTACTAGATAAGAAATGAAAAATTACTCATTACTCTCATGATAAAATGTAATAACTATCCTCTAAAAACCCTTCATAACTTAAAGGTCAACCACTACCATGCAGTGGTATATCTTTTTTGCCGATAAATATTAAAGAGAAGTATTTCCCCAAGGCATTGTGAAATCTCTGTAACGTATGATCTATGACATTATATTTCATAGAAAGCCATAATCTGTTTCACCCTAACTCTTTGAGTTATTTCCAATTTGTCTTCCATTTCAAATATTTTGGCCATGACCATGTTGTGTAGGAATCTTTGTGCTTTGAAATAATTTCTCAGGTTAGATCTCTAGAAATCTAATTAGTTTCGAGGAATGTTGGAAAAATTTATAACCTGACCAACAGTATAAGAGGGTGTTCATTTTGACAAATTCTCATGATGTTTGGCATTTTCCATTTTTTAAAATCACTCATGGTTTGGTACATAGAATTGCACTTTAATATTGTTGTATGATTGTTTATAATTGTATATTTTCATTGTTTAAATTACTTTACTTTGGTCATTAGCAAAGCTAGGCATTTATCCAATTCTTTATTAATCATTTGTTTGTCATAATTTGTATATATTTCATCATGCATTTGTCCATTTTATTGACGTTTTAGTGCCTTTCTAGTCATGTGTATGAGATATTTAAATATTAATGAGGTTTCCATTTTTTCATATTTGCTTGAAACACGTTAAAATTAGATGTCTAACTTTTCAGTTCTATTTATGGTGTGTTTTGACACATACGATTTGAATTTTGATGGATTCAACTATATTGATCACTGTCTTTGAGATAAACTCTAGTGTTTAAATTTGGGAAATCCTGTGACAATCACGGGTTGGAGAAATATTTTTACTGTGTAATTCTAAATTGTTAACACTTTGACCTTTTGAACATAAACTTCACTAACCTAATTGAAATTTATTGTGCGGGATTTGTTAAGTCTGGATCTAAGTTGCTGTTTTATTTTGGTTTTTTTTTTTTTTACAAATCACGACAAGTCATTTGACAAAAGAAGGATTCCATTTCTACCTGATTCATAGTTCCTTCTTCCTAAGAGATTACATTTCCTTACGAAGTAAAGTTGGCTTGTGGGCTCCCTAATGTACTACGTTCATAGGCTTGTCCGTACCCAGCTAATGTTATTACGCTACCTTTATTACAGGATCTCACTGGAAAGTAGCCCCTGACATCAGGAGCTGGCCGGGCACACACACCTGTCCGTGGGCTTCTCCACAGGAGAACATCACCATCAGACAAAGCCCGTCTGCGACCCCAATGCAGCAAGACCAAGACCGCCGCACGGTCCTCTCTGGATGCAGGTAAGAAGGTGCACATTGTCCAGACCACAAGAACGACACCCTCCTGCTGCACCCGCATCCCGGCTCGTCGGGGAGACCGCCTTCTCTTTGCCAGTTTCTGCTGTAGCCTTGCTCAGTCCAGATACAATTTCTTGTAATATCCAACCACTTTCTGACAGCACTCAGTTCAAAGCATTTAGCTGGGAAAAAATTAGACTCACCTGAACTAAATGTCTCATCTAGCTTTAAACTTAGTTTGATTCAAGATCTTAAAGGATCACTGGAGGAGGCGCTCAGTCTTTGGAGATAACGTCTCCCTTTTTATTTCTGGAGCCTCGCCGCCACTGGCTCCTCTCTCAGACCCCAGGCGCCCCCTGGTGGTGGAGAGAAGGTTCTCAGCTCCCACCTGAGGTCTGGGGGGCCCGCGTCCCCTAGCATATGTCTGTCTTCGTCCCCTCTCTGTGTGTTCTGCTGACCTCTGGAGACCAAGGGCTCGTGTTCTGTTCTCTGACAGCTTCTCAGGGCCCTGCTTTGTCCATGTGGCTTCCCCTTGTCTCTTGAAGAGCTGTTGGCCTCACTGAGTCTCTGCCTTGTCCGCCTCCAAATGATGCCAGGAGTCTCGTTCGGCCGCTGTGGTGGGCCCTTCCGCAGACCTGCTGACCTCGGCCCCATGTCCCTGGTAACAGAGAGGCTCAAATGTTCAAACCTAGCTCGCTCTCTCTGATCACGCTTCCCGGCCTCCTGATGTATGTTGAGCCGCATCTGTTGTCACGAGTCCCCCGAAGGGATCAGAGCCAGGACCCCTCCGCCCTGGATGCTTCTCTAAGCTTATCTAGCGCACCTTCCCCTGGCAGGCAGTTCTGGGAAAGGGAAATCAAAACCGCTCCCACCTGTGCCCTCCCAGGTCTCACAGGCAGCAAGGGGAGGGCTCCCCTTCCATGCCAGCCCAGGACCTGAGGCACCCAGACTGTCTCCATCCTTTCTCACAGTCGTGCAAGGCTGTGGAATGCCCTAGTCCTGTGAAAGCCTATTTTGAGTTTCATAAGCTGAAATTACCTTTTTCTCTTTGGATTCTCTCTATTTTCATGTTAATTCCCACCCTACCTGCCTCTCTCTCTGGGCGCCAGATAGAAGGATATCATGCTCAGAGAAAGACAAAAGAAAAAAACATTTTCATGGTGTTCAGGCTCTCTCTCCTGATCTGCTCACTCTTCTGATCCCCGTGGTGGGAGCGTCTGCTAGGGCAGGGGACCAGAGCAGGGATGGAAGTCTACACCCCAAACATCTCACACGGCAGCAAGTCGCTAAGTTAAAGTTAGAAGGAAGGGGGCACGTGAAAGCAGCCCTGCTTTCCTTCCTTTTCAATTTGGAAAGTTCTGTCTTCCTGATCCACCCAAGAGACATTTTCTCTATGACTCTTAATATGATTGACATACAAGTTCTGCGTAAACATGGTAACCAAGGCCCTATGTGAACTGACGCCAAAGAGCCGGGGTAGCTGCTGGCGGTGGCCCACCGGCCCCCGCCCCGCCACACACGCACGCACGCGCACGCGCACCCCTGAGTGTCCCTGAGCTGCAGTGGCCAGGTATCTGCCGGCTGACAGTTTCCTGCCTGCGGCCGGCTGCTCCTCTATCCACAGGTGGCTTGGCACTGTGGCCTTGCTGAGTCCAAGCCCAGGGACCCCAGAAATTCTGGAGGTCTAAAGCCTCTCGGGTAAAGCCCCCTTGGATGGGGTGGAGGAACTTCCCGGAAGGGTGGTTCACACAGCGACGCAGGGTTCGTCCCACCTGCCCAGGGAGGTAACACTGCATCCATGCGCCTTTTATCGGCTTCCTCGTGTCTCTGTCACCTTCCCCACTGCCTCCGTCACACTCAGGATGACCCCACCCCACCCCCTGAGTCACATCCCTGTACTCAAGTCTTTGTGACCGGGTATGCCCTCAGGGGACCCCAAACTAAGACATGGGCTGACAGCTAGCATCTGTCCACACAGTGAATAAAGCACGGCCAAGAATCCTCAGGGATACAGAGCAGGGAGGTTGACCCAGAACGCTGTCTGCAGGAACAAGTCTACGTACAGGTCAAATACGTAAAGTAGAAAAACGCACAACTGCTGAGCTTGAAGGCTGGGGGGGGATGCGGTCCACCGCGCCCACGCGTGTGGCGTCTGGTCACTTCTCGGACATGTGCAGTTTCTCTTATTTGACCCACCGATTTCTATGTCGTGCCACGAGTCCCCGAGGGAGGAGACGAGATTGCTACCCCAGGCAGAAGATGGCTCCGTGCAAAAGTGCACGCTCAGCTGGTTTGCCTTTCGGGCTGTAATTCTCAGAACACAAGTGAGACTTCAGGTGGCTGAATGGAGTGTAGAAAATTACAAGTCTTGGGTCTTATGTGGAAGTACGTACAACATAAGACGCTCCTAAGAAAATAAAAGAGTTTAGGCCTATGTAAAATATCCTTCATCGAAATTCTGGGCCTTCACCTCTTTAGAAATAGCCATTTCCCCATTACTTTATCACGAAATGAAAGATCCCACTAGGAGATCTTCTTCGGACGAAATTCACTGATCCGATTTCTTTTGCTTGTTTCTCTCCTGCCCCTTCATTTAACTTTGAATGAGGTCTGCTCTGACCATCAGAACCTCCTCAGTTCATGCATATTCTAATAGGTGATCCATTATCACTCATGTGGCATTGCACGCTGCCTGGATGAGCTCTGGAAGGCCCGTGAAGTGAAGTCTACTCTCGGGACTGTCCCTAAGGGAAGGATTTGGGGGAACTTAAAAGAAGGTCTCTCCAAATATTCGGGTTCCCTGAGCTCCAGGCTCTTCTCCTATAATGCAACTCTTTGCACGTGCAGGTGTCATTTGGCCCTTTTCATGTCACCCTGTGGAACTGGGGCTTAGGTAACCAGCATAAAAATGCTAATACACTGGCTACTGTCATCACTATGAGTAATAAACTGTCCTTCACCTCAGAAAAAAAAGTTCTCTCCAGCTCCATGGAGAGGAGGAGTCTGTGAATATTTGGAAAAGCGTGAACACTGGAGACCCAGGAAAAGGCTTCCTTGCCATAACCCAGCTTTTAGAGGAGGCATTCCATTCTCACATCTAATGAAATGGGGCACCCGACTCAGAAAGCAGACAGAGCCTCAGGATCCGCTAGGAGGCAAGATCCTAGGCGCACATCCACGAGCTGCCCCATTTATCGATTCTTTATTAGCTGCTGGTGCAGAGGAAGGAGTTGCTGTTCATGTCGCCACTGTTTCAAATGTAGGGGAAAATGAGGAATGTTCGTCCAGCTGGTGGGAGAGGGGTCCTGTCTATGAGCAAAGCGCAAGGGTCTGGCCAGGTTTTATGGTGCAGGGTCAAGGAGGCGGAAAAATGTTCTCTGCAGGTGCAATCAGGAACCGGGCTTGACCTACGTCAGAAGAACCCCAGCTCTTGAGCTACGGGTGACGAGCACACAACCTCAGAGATGAAGAAGGCTGCAAAGGTGCTTAGAGAGTTGCCTGGTCCAACCTCTCAAGTACAAATTATTCCCCAGAGGCAAACAGGGCTGGTAACTTTCCTCTGTGCTTCCCACACCGAGCCCCAATTATTTTGTTTTCTTTTTAACATTTTTTAATAAAATTGATTGAGGTTTAATATATGAACAATACAATTGCATCATTTGAAATACACACTTCAGGGACTTCCCTGGTGGTCCAGTGGCTAAAACTCCACGCTCCCAATGCAGGGGACCCGGGTTCAGTCCCTGGTCAGGGAACTAGATCCCACATGCCACAACTAAAGATCCTGCATGCCGCAACTAAAGATCCTGCATGCCACAACTAAGATCCGGCACAGCCAAATAAATAAATACTAAAAAACAAAAACAAAAATAAAATACACACTTCTTTGAACTTAGCAGCTGTGTTGAAACTACTTTGAAACCACCACAACAATCAACATAAAGAACACGTCCATCACCACCAACTGTTTCCCTGACTCCTTTATGGTCCCTTCTTCTTCCCACCCAGGCAGATGCTCCACTGCTTTCTGTTACTGTGGGTTAGTTTGCATTAAATGTGGATTGATATCAGGGGCAGGTCCTCTGACTTCGTCTTTTTAAAAAATTGTTTTGGCTAGGTCATTTGCATTCCAAAACACATTTTTGAATTAGCCTGTCAATTTTCACACACACAAAATAAACCTGCTGGAATTTCGTGGAGATGAAGTTGAACGTATAGAATAATCTGGAAAAAAATGGGACACCATGCTGTGAACTTTTGTAATAAAAGACAAATGAAACGGACAGAAACAGTTTACAGAACATGAAATGGCAGCCTGTTTTTCTCTCTGACTTCCTAGCACTAAGGGCTCCTGAAGAAACAGAGGTTGGGTTAGGTCTAGAAAATTCAGAGAGACCCAGAGGAAAACTGAGGAGCCAATGTACGTGTGTGTTGCATATGTGTATGAGTGTGTGGTGTTTGCAGTGTGTGGGTATATTTTGTGTATGTGGGGGGGGTGTTTTTGAGTTGGGTATGTGTAGTGTGGTATGTCTGCATGTTGTGTGGGGGGCGTGTGTGTGTGTGTCTGTGTAGCAAGCTTAAGTAAGCCCAGAAGCTTTGCTGGCCAAGTTAATTATCAGCAGGAACTCTGCCTACCTGAAGTCAACTTGAACACACTTGGAGACCAAGGACGGGATGGGTGGGAAAGTTTCCTTTATTGTTCCCGTCTCCTTCCTCGTAGCCCACCCGGTGTCCATCTTTTATAAGAGCCCAGGAGCCCTCTGCAGCTGGTCTCCCATCGTCGTCTTTCTTTTTCCTTCACTCTCGCACCTGAGTCCTGGTTTCCGCCACCCTGACTCCGTGTGGACCAGTACTATATTCTGAGGCCAAGCTGGCAAGTCCACCTGGTCCTGGATCTCCATCATTTCCAGAGTCAAGCGTACAGGACAGCCAATCATCTCTATCACTGGTACTGACCACCTCCTGACTACTTACCCCTTCCGTCTTATGCTAAAGTGGCCTGTGCTCCATCAGTCTGTCTCTGTCCCCTTGTGCATATGCTTATATGCACAAATACACCAGCAAACACAGACTTCCCAGCCACATAGACTTGAAAATGGTCTCTGTCCCAATTGCTCTCCCAGAATGGTACCCCGTCCTGGGAAGGGGACTTGCTGTGTTGTCGTGGCCCTTGGCTCTCCGGGGTCAGGTAAGTCACCTGGATCCTGGTAGTCTCAGCAAAGCCTCAGCTCCCATCCTGCAAATGGTGTCACCTGCCCACTTCTGAGAGGACTGTCCGTCCCTCCAGCGTGACTCTATGTCCCCCAAGAAGCTCAGGCACAACCTCCCTGGCCCCAGGTGTGCCCTGAGCCTCATACGGGAGCAAGGCTGTGGGAAGGGGATGCCTTCAGTCTAAAGGCAAAGCCAGGGATTGGTTTCCCAGCCTGAGTGTCCAGCGACATCCTCTTTCTTTGTCATTGTTGGGTCTCTAAACCCCAAATTACTCTTGCAGACTAAGGTCCAGAGCAGCTGCCTTCTCTAGAACACTAGACGTCTGGAGCCCTCCTCAGCTGCTGCATTGCCCACCATTGGTTCTCTTTCTGGGTGCAGTTTGCAGGAGACGGTGAGTTTTGCTACAAGCAAGGCAAACAGGTGAAAAGTTCTCTTCTGTAAATGCACAGCAGTGGCCGCAGAAAGCTTCCTGCTCAGATTTTCTTGCGATTTGCGCTGTGCCCCATTCCCCCGATGACTTAGGTCTTGAGCAGCTGGGTTTATGGACGCTCAAAGGGACTGTCAATTTGATGGGGTCGTCACACGCCCTTGTCCTGGTACCTAGAGCTGGTGTCACAGGAATTGCTCTTCCTTCTCTGAGAATAAAGTTTCCACCTTTTTGTAAAAAAGAATTTCCAACTTTGTATTAAGGACCTTAGAGATAGCTCTCTATGTTCCTCATCCTTTCTAGAAATTTTCCTGGAAATTAAAAAATTAAAGTCAGGGCTTCCCTGGTGGCGCAGTGGTTGAGAGTCCGCCTGCCGATGCAGGGGACACGGGTTCGTGCCCCGGTCCGGGAAGATCCCACATGTCGCGGAGCGGCTGGGCCCGTGAGCCATGGTCGCTGAGCCTGCGCGTCCGGAGCCTGTGCTCCGCAACGGGAGAGGCCGCAACAGTGAGAGGACCGCGTACCACAAAAAAAAAAAAAAAAATTAAAGTCATCGGTAAGTGCTAAATAAAATCTCCAAATCGCTGTTGGCGCTCTCTTCATTTCTTCTGTCCACCCTCCTTGATACATCTGGGGAATGTGGAATATTCCGCAGGAAATGTTGAAGCTAAATTTCATCTCAAGCCACTGGTGTTTCTGAAATCAGCAGTGACTTCTGAAGGTCCAGAGCCACTGCTTCAGAATGACATGACTCTGATTTTAGGGTTTGTAAGTAGCCCAGGGTGCAGACACGTCATGTGAGCAGTCCCTGGCCCCAATTCAAAAGTGCAGGAAATAGGATTTACTTTATTCTCTCACTTCATATCAATTTCTGTTTTGACCCTCAGTTCCCCTGAAGTGAAGGAAATCTGTCCACCTGAGCCTCCCTCTTTTCTCCCAGAGAGAACGTAAGGCCTTTGGGAATTACATGTTACTAAGTGTTCTGCTGAGGATGGGGGGCAGGGCTCTCCGGATTTGGGCCATCAGCTCGGGCAGGCGTGCCCTCATCTGCCCAGGGAGACTGATCTGCACAGGACGCTGCTGGCAAAGGGGGCTGGGCTGGCGCCAGCAGGGACCTAGCACCCACGGCTGGACCCGAGTGTCTGCTGACCGTCAATTTACTGCATCACACGAAGGTCATTCTGTAAGCATCAGGCAAACCTACTCCATAATCACGTCCAAACACAGACAAAACATGGCCATTGTCTGAGCCACAAAATGACTAAACATGCCCTCTGGTGGCTGCGTGCCTGACTGCTTCTTCTTGACCAGTTGTAGCTTGGGTCTCCCTTCATTCCCTCTTCCTTCCACATAGAGACACCCACTCATAGAATTGCATGGTTCCTGAGAGAATCCCGTCCAGGTAGAGGTCCCGCTTTCTTGAGTCCTCCTCCAAATCCCCCAGCACGGGCCCAGATTCTAGAATAAATCCTTTCCAGCGCCTCTTCCCGAGGTGCCCCACGGTTCCTCCGTTCATGGCGGTGAATCAACAAAGCCAGCTGTGTTCAACTACAGGTGTGTTCCTGGTGGTCCAGCCAGAGGGCACTGACGTTGCTGCCAAGATCTACCTGTCTACCCAGCTGGCTCCTTCAGTGTAACTCTCGACATCGATACAGCGGGACGACGTAGGCTTCTGTTTCAATGCCACCCTGGGGCACAGATACTTCCAAGGCTGGACTTCAGACAGCCCTTCCCGAGAGCCCCACGTTTGCACTCTCTTCATTTCTTTCCCATCTCCTTTGCCCCAGTCTGGAAGAATCTTTCCTGCCTCTAAGGAAACCTTACTCGTATTTCTCAAACATCTGGTCCACGCTCTGAACCCTTCCTAGTGTCCTAAGCACTTGGATTGTTAAAGAGAAGCTTGGTTCATATTTGGTTTTTTAACTGATGATTTTTACCCGTCGCATTCTTCTCCTTTAGCTCAAGGCTATATAGCTCTGCTTGAATAGGAGTTGGGATGGAGAGGGAGGTGGAAAATATGAAGATAAAAGAAAAAATGTGTATGTATAATTTTAGTTCCATTAGAATTTTTTCATTGTTCATTTAGGGGATTTAAAGGTTAGAGACAACAGTAGCAAACACTCAGGATAAATGTAATTTTGAGAAAAAAGCCTGGCTTTTTTCTTCTTTAATCAGTCCCTTTTCTACTTGATTTATTTCTTTTTAATGGAAATGTAATTGACATATAACATTATGTAAGTTTCAGGTGTTCAACCTGTTGATTTGATATACTTACACATTGCAGTGTGATTGCCACCATAACACAGGTGCTAACAGTTCTGTCACATTACATAATTATCTTTTCCTATTTGTGGTGAAAACAATTAAGATCTAGTCTCTTAGCAATACTACAGTATTGTTCTTTTTTTTTTTTTTTTTTTTTTTTTGGCGGTACGCAGGCCTCTCACTGTTGTGGCCTCTCCCATCACGGAGCACAGGCTCCGGACGCGCAGGCTCAGCGGCCATGGCTCACGGGCCCAGCCGCTCCGCGGCATGTGGGATCCTCCCGGACCGGGGCACGAACCCGCATCCCCTGCATCGGCAGGTGGACTCTCAACCACTGCGCCACCAGGGAAGCCCAATACTACAGTATTGTTGACTAGAGTCACTATGCTGTGCCTTTGGTCTCCAGAACTTCTTCTCCCCAATTCTCCAAACCCCAGCCCTTGGTAACCACCATTTTACTCTGATTTTACGAGCCCAGGACTCTGTTTTATAGATTCGACAAGTAAGTGGTACCATATAGTATTTGTCTTTCTCTGTCTGATGTATCCCAGCATAATACCCTCAAGATTCATCCATGCTGTTGCAAATGAATGGCAGGATTTTCATGTTTCTCAAGGCTGAATCAATATTCCATTGTGTGATAGAGACAGAGGCATTAGTCACATCTTCATGCATTCATCAGTTGACAGGCATTTAGGTTGTTTCCATGTCTTGGCTATTGTGAAAAATGCTGCAACGAACATGGGAGTGCAGATGTCTCTTCCAAATCTTATAAGAAAGCCTGATTTTTGATTGGTCAAGAAACGTTGATATATCTCTGTTGATAAAAATGATATTCAATCATCACAGTCCGCGGGTCACGCAAATATTCTGGCCACGGCTTTTGAAAGAAAAGGGACTTTTTTTTTTTTTGCAGTAACTTCTTCAATTTCTTTAAAAACTAGGAGACAGAAGATGCAATGAGAGGAAATTGGCTCTGGGCATAGAAATATATGCAACTTAAATTTAGGCATGATGGGTCAGTTTGCTGGAATCACATGCTAGAAAAAATCAGGAGGTCACACGCCAGGAACTTCTGTGATGCGCAAACGAAAGGACGCTTTGCTTGAGTTCTGTGGGTTGTAAGTGGCGTGTCGAGAGCATTCCCTGGCATTCTCGATGTTCAGCAGAAAAGAGGGTCCTGTGATTCTGTGCAGTCACGTAGAGCTTGGGGTTGGGGGAGGATGGGGAATGTGGTTATGTGGTTCTGGGAAGATAGCGTAGAAGTTGGCTGGAAGCAGTTTTAAATAGACATTTTATGAGAAGGGAGAGTGAAAAGTCTATTCATATTATGTCTTCATATCAGCAATAAAAGAAACTAATCATTGTTCAAATTCTTCTTCCTTCACATCCAGTACTTGTGAAGGATCTCATTACGAAAGACCTATAGATATTTGAGAACTGGGTCTTCTAATGGCCCATCTTTAATCCCGGTTCTTTTCTGCACCTCCATACTCAAATCTAACAAAATGAATGAAAGTGTGAATCCATCTTACTGAATCCCAATGACTCATTAAAGCTTGTGGTAGGTTCTAGAAAATTGCTCATTGTCCTCTCTGTTTGCCTGAAACACTGTTTATTCTTGCTGTCCTACTAAGAATTCTCAGTGTTTCAAAAGACTCAGTGAACATTTATCACATTTTTGTCAAACCCAACTATGTTTTTGCAAAATATTTTTAAATTAGTCATAATTCACTGGGTAGTCTTTGTAATTGACCCCTGGCCATGGAATCAATGTCTCCAGCTAGGAAAATAAACATTCCAGCTGCCTTCAGTATGGGGCAGGAAACCATTAGCCTGTCACAGTGTCCTATTTCATTGGCATCAACTTGAATTTAATGGTAAATTACAACGAAATACCAACAGGACGACTTATGTCACATTCAATAACTACCCCGCCACCCCAGAGCCTGTGCAGCTGTATCCTGCTGACTTGATTTTGAATTTGACTCCCTGGCATGATGCAGTTTGAAAGGCAAGGCCCAGCTCCCCCAATTAACAGTATCAGAGAAAAGCCCAGTGGGACCATGCCAGGATCTCCTGAACACTTGATAGAAGACCTCCCTTAACTCAGTCCCCTTCAGTGATTGTCTGCACCATCCATGTCTGGGTTTTTAAACCTGAAATTATACCGGGACTCTAAACTCTCTTCAAAGCCCATTCTGTGGACTTACCTTGCAGAACGCTCATCTCCTATCTGGGCAGATAAAGGCATTTAGACACCTTGAGTACAGGAAGGTAAGTCCCTGCATGCCAGATGTCAGGACAGTACAGATAACACCAGACTATACAGCAAGACACACTTTCCAACATTTAAATACCTTCTTTCTAGACTTTCTGACTGCTGTGTAAGTTACTCAAGCTAGAATCTTCTCTTGGTTCTGCTGGTGCCCCAAATACAGGGGGGTTCTACTTATTCTCACATAAGCCTTTTTTATTATATGACATACTTAAATATTATTTTAACAGTTGTAGGATAATCTATATGTATTTTGTTCTTATTCATTTAATAAATATTTATTGAGTATGTGGGTATCACTGAGCTGGTAGTGAGGACAAAAAGATAAACGGAAAGCATCCCTGTCATGAAGAATTCACAGACTCTGGGGGGGAGACGGGTTATCACAGTGTCATGAGGTTGAGAATATTAGAGATTTGAACAAGAAACCCTCAGTGCTCCCAGGGGAGGTAGAAATACAGAGAGCTTTCTGCAGGAGATAAACCATCATTTATCTAGCCATATTTCTGAGTTTGGACATTTAGATTATTTCCATGATTAGAAAAGCTATGAAATTGTTGTTAAAATTAATATTTGGAGCATACATTTTTGGGAATGTTGATTTTCATTCTTTATGGTAGATTCGCCAGAGTAGACATGACCGCTGGTCCGCTTTTCAGAAGCAGCGTGTAGTCACTGCCTTGTACTCTGGAGAGCATTGAACAAGACACAACTCTGAAAACCACCTCGACGTCGCTTAAACTTACATTTCTTTGATTACCAGGCACGTTGTGACCTTGGTTCCATATGTTTCATCATTTTTATTTCCCTTTTCGTAAGTTATTTGTGAACATCATCAGCATGTTTACCTCTGGGGTTTCCACTGTTCATCTTGTTGACACTTACGAACGCAGAGTGTATGAAACTATTAACTTTGTCTCTTATAATTATTGCAAATATCGTTCCCTAGTTTGTTGACTGCTTTTTAATTTTAATAGCCCGTGCTTTTCGGGAATGCACCTGCTTGAGGATGACAATAAGATGAGAATAACCGTAATAAAACTATGTTTCTTGGACCCACCTGGCCCTCTAATCCAGGACCTTCTCTATATCAGGAGTGGCCATCTATTCAGGCTGCTGTGTGTGTGTTCTGAGTTCCTCGGCCCTTCAAATGGAGAAGCATACCCATCTTCCCTGTGGACCCTATATTGTGTCACACAGCCTCTGTAGTCTGAAGATAGGACTAGACATCTGTATTTTGAGAATGTTCTGACAGCCATTCTTAATTAAGAACTACTGGGCTAGAGCTTAAAACTAACAGAATATGAGAAAATTCAGCACAGAGAATGTCAGATCCTGCGTTGAACAAGAACTCCAACAATACAGTAAAGATATGGTGCCCATGACTTAGCTCCTATTACATGTCAACAGCCTTGGCGTTTAGCTGAGAGGATGCTCCGCAGGGGTCCATGGAGAGAGGTGGCTGTCAGCCCTGCTGATTTGATGTCAGACTAAGTGGACAGAAGCACAGTGTTGGTATGCGGGTGCCGATGGCTTCGACATGATAAACTGATAAATAATTAATAGCAATAATCAGAAGCCTCAGGGTGCCTAATTTTGGCTCAATAGAAGGAAAAATAAATTTTCTTGCCATCTGAGCAGCTAAAAGATGGAATGAACTACCTCGGGAGGTAATGAGTTCCCTGTCATGGAAGGTGCTGAATGGAGGCTGCAGGGCACTTGGAATGACATCACAGAACACACCAGAATGCACATCAGTGCGTCTAGGGCCACTTCACCTCCTTCTTTTAAGACCCTACCAACCCCATCACGGAAGGAAATGACTAGGGCTTAGCCAACATTCCCTTGTTTCCCTACTTGGGATCATTAACTACTCCTTCCATAGTACATTACAGAGTTATTTCTGGGATCAATGTCAAGCTCATTGAGTTACAGTTTGCAAAAACTCATTTTATTTGCCTTTTGGGAGAAATAAAACTGGCAGTTGCTGGTACCCAGCCCCCTTTATCCCTGGTCTCTGCAATGCCTCAAAGATGCCCCATGTCCACAGTCCACCTAAAACCCTCCGCCGACCGTCTGTGCAAACCTAGTCCTTCCCATCTTCATGGGGTGCTTTCATGGCCTTTAGAACCCAAAGGAATCTGCTGGACAATTTTATACAGATCGCCATTAACTGTGGCCTAAATGCTTGTATAATATGGCCTAGACCAGGAGCCTGAAAGGCCTGCCCAATGGACTTCCCTGGTGGGCCAGTGGTTAAGACTCTGTGCTCCCAAAGTAAGGGGCACAGGTTCGATCCCTGGTCGGGGAACTAAGATTCCACATGTCGCACAGCACGGCCAAAAAAAAAAAAAAAAAAAAAAAAAAAAATTAGCTGAAAGGCCTGCCCCACTCCAAGATGTGCTGGTGAGTGGTTCCCGGAGAAATGGCCAAGGAATATAGCCTGCTAACGGTGACACCGAAAACTGACTAGAAGTAAAGCTTCCCCAAGAAGAAGCCATTCTTCCAGTACACTCGCCAGGTGCTGGGAAAATGGACCCTCGCAGCAATTTATTTGTAAAAGTGTCATAAGCAAGAGGTGCGGGGAGCCTCTGGGTGCTTTGGGAAAGCTGGTGAAGGTGGTCTCCACGTGGGGGCAGGAGGCTGACTGCCTGAGGACTCACCTGTTAGCAGTTCTTAAAGGAATGATGTGTCCTCGAGGCAAGGAGTACCTCAGGTGGATTGCGGTACGCGGGCCTCTCACTGTTGTGGCCTCTCCCGTTGCGGAGCACAGGCTCCGGACGCGCAGGCTCAGCGGCCATGGCTCACGGGCCCAGCCGCTCCGCAGCATGTGGGATCTTCCCGGACCAGGGCACAAACCCGCGTCCCCTGCATCGGCAGGCAGACTCTCAACTACTGCGCCACCAGGGAAGCCCTCAGGTGGATTTTTAATCAAGGAGACACCAGGTCAGTTTTCAGGAGAGTCAGGAAATTAGGGGTAGAGGCAAAGGTGGACAGCTAGCTTTGGAAACACGGGCAGGGGTAGGGATGGGGGTGGAGATGGGTACCCAGTGACAGGAGTGGAGGGAGTGGTGATATAGATGAGGTGGAAGAGGTTGAGAATTACTTATTCAGTGGTCTTTCCTCTAGGGAAGAAAATGCAAATGACCTGATGAGAGTGTAGGGGTTAGATAATGCTTCCTTGGGCTTCCATGGTGGCACAGTGGTTGAGAGTCCGCCTGCCGATGCAGGGGACACGGGTTCGTGCCCCGGTCCGGGAAGGTCCCACATGCCGCGGAGCGGCTGGGCCCGTGAGCCACGGCCGCTGAGCCTGCGCATCCGGAGCCTGTGCTCCGCAACGGGAGAGGCCACAGCGGTGAGAGGCCCACGTACCGCAAAAAAAAAAAGCTAAAATCTAGTAAGTGTTTCTAAACACCAGATATTTATTATAGTGGGTAGAATCGTGTCCACACCCCGACCTCCATCAAACAAATGTATGTTCAAGCCCTGACTCCTGGGCCTTGTGAATGTCAACTTATTTGGAAATAAGGTCTTGGCAAATGTAATCAAGTTAAGTTGAGGTCATACTGGATTAGGATGGCCCTAACCCAGTGAGTGTGTCCTTATAAGACAAGGGACATTTGGGCTCACGCACTGAGAAGATAAAGGAAAGAAAGCCATGCGAACACAGGCAGAGATGGGAGTGAGGCATCCATCAGCCAGGGAGCTCTAAGGGTTGCTGGGAACCCCCAGGGGCTAGGAGAGACGCACAGAACAGATTGCCCCTCGGAGCCTCCAGAAGGAACCCCGCTGCTGACACCTTGATTTTGGACTTCCAGCCTTCCGTTCTCTCCATGAGAGAATGAATTCCCTTGGTTTTAAGCCCCCTAGTGTGTGCCGATTCATTCTGACGGCCCTAGGAAGTGAATACACCTGTTTAGCATTCACGCTGTGACTGTCTGCAGTTGCTGTGCTGAAGAACGAGTAGAGAGGTGAAGGAGAGGAAACAATTTGCCAAGCAGCACTGAGGACCCAGGTGAGATGGGAAACCAGACACTACTGTTGCGTGAGGGGCCTTGGGGATGGATGGTTTCCTGTCAAGCTGCTCCTAGGGCGGTAGCCAGCCTGGAGAACACGGACGCTTGGAACGTGCTGGAGCTGGAGACTGGCGAGACAGATTGGGGAGGAAGAAATGGGAGTAGGCTGTGTCGACGTGAGTTCAGGGTCCAGGCTGTGAAGGTGGGATGTGAGCTGGGGCTTCCGGTGGGAGTGAGGGGGTAGGAGAGGGCCAGGGCCAGCTTCCCAAGTTCACCATGGCGGTCGGTGGGTGGGAATACAAGGCAGGCGCTGTCCTTTGCTTGGTTGCTCAGGGACAATCACCCTTCTGACCCCTTTACTCCTCCAGCTATGTTGCCAAAACCCTTGCTCCCTGTGCACCGATGCCAAATAGAAATACAGAGACAGATTCGGAGGAAGAGAAATAGAGAGGCTTTTATTTCTCTGCCAGGCAAAGGGAAGACGCAGCAGGCTAGGGCCTCAAGAACCGTGCCCCCCTTCCTGGGGAATTACAGGGATTCTTACAGGGGGAATTCACAGTCAGAAGTGAGTGATAAGGATCAAAATGGTGAAGGTCTTGCATTCTGCTGCTTCTTGCATTGTTTCAAAACAGTCACGGCTGGCGTCAGGCAGCCCGGTAATTGGGTCTGTTAGTCTCTGGGCTATCCGCCTGCGACCTCTTTTCTGAAATGCAAACAGCTACAAGGGGTGATTTGCTGCAAGAGATTACAGGGAGAGTAAATACCAGGTGCAGGATGTAAATTACACAGAATTAGGGGTGACAGGTTAGTTTTGTGAAGGACAAATCTAGTCACAGACACTACAGATTAGTAACAGTTAAAATAAAACGAGGATTGATGAACACTCTCAGGTCAGTTTACGTTTCTTCTCTAGCCTGTTCAGGGTCCCCTTTACTGTCCTTGCTCTCAGCAGAGGAAAAACTTCATTTCTATTTTTTGTTGCAATAGCGAATGCCCAGCTCAAACCAGCAAAGCATGCCCTTGCCCTCACATTCCAGAGTCTTCAGGGCTGCAGGTCTGGAAACCGGAAAGCTGCCAGCAAGAAAACCCCTTCCTGCAACAGAGCAACCTGAACTTCCGATGAACAGACAAAAGGTATCATCTATTGCATGAACTTGCTCTTTGTCTAAACGCCTTCTCCCTGGTGTGAAGCTTTAGGGGATAAAAGAGTCCCCCAAAGACCTATAACTCCCTTGTCCAAAACGAATCTGCTCTCCTATTGGTGTCTGGCAACAAGATAGAGAATTACATTGGTGATAAAAATAAAGGAAGCTGTTTATTCCAGACTTAACATCATTGTTTGCCGCTAAACGTTTGTATTCTTGTGTTTTGTATTGCTAGGTATATAACTGGGCAGCATGCAAATTAGGCCAGATAATGAGCTGTAGTTTCGTTGACTCCAAAAGGAGGGTATTTGGAATGAAAACGGGTGTTTAAGTAGAATTTTCAAAGCTACTGAATAACACAAAGGAATAAATTATATGTTTTAGGAAGAGGAACGTTGCTCACTTCAATGAGCACGTGCAACAGTGGGCCTTGGAATTTCTGGGCATTTCTTGCCCCTGACGCTGGTTTAAGTGCAGAAACAGAGTTCGCAAGCTTCTTCCAGGGCTGAAGAGAAATGCATTCAGGCATGTCATTAGCAGCAGGCCAGCCATGGATTTCCTAACATTTTCTTCAAGAGAGGAAAGAGGGGCTTCCCTGGTGGCGCAGTGGTTGAGAGTCTGCCTGCCGATGCAGGGGACGTGGGTTCGTGTTCCAGTCCGGGAAGATCCCACATGCCGCGGAGCGGCTGGGCCCGTGAGCGTGGCCGCTGAGCCTGCGCGTCCGGAGCCTGTGCTCCGCAACGGGAGAGGCCACAGCAGTGAGAGGCCCGCGTACCGCAAGAAAAAAAGAAAGAAAGAAAAGAGAAACTTCTCTTTTGACTAGCTTCTGATGAGCCTGCTCCGAGCACAGCTTTAGTGAATCATTAAGGGGGCAGGATTCACACTCAGGGCAGGGCTCCAAGGAGCTGGAATAAAGGAGGGTGTTTCTAACATGTGCTCGCTGTGCCCTCAGCGGCCCGTAGGGGCAGCAACCACGGGGATGCTCAGGCCTGCCTGAGCCCTGGGTCCTTTACCCATGGGGACAAAGTCAAGGCTCCTTCAGGAGGCTCCTCTGAGTTCCAGGTGCTTCACCGAGCGTGGCTGAAGTGACTGTGGGAGATAGACAGGATGGGCCTGATTTTTGCCCAGGAGGAAGGTAAGGCTTGAAGAGTTCAGTCCGAGGACTTGGTGGGGCTTGAGAATATGAAAAGGAAGAGAACATGAGAACCCCAGTTTCCTGGAGGCAGTAGGACAGGATGAAGTAGGAAAGATGACAACCCAGAAGGGAGGAGGCCCGCCACTCACCCCCAGGACCCCTTGTTCCGCCCACAGTGGAGTGTTTGTGCCTCGAGTTGGTAGCACAGGACAGGCAGACGCAAAAGGAGGCATCAGCATTTCAACCCTGGATTATTGACTGTTTTCAGTCCCATTGAACTTGACCTTAGGAGCTGCCCATTAAGTGATTCGTCAGAACACAGGTTTTCAAAGGACTCAGTGGGGAGGGCTGTCTGGGGCCCCCTCCAGGGGAAAAAGAGAGAGATTTCTGGAGCTGGGACTGGCCTGGGTGGTGCTTGAAGGCAGAGCTAGCTGGCTGGAGAGACTGGAGGAAACAAGGGGTCTCTTTGGCCCCTTGTCTACACACACCCTGTGGGGCTGGCTACAGCCCCCTGCCTGCAACACACCAACCCATCCGGTCACCTGCACTGATCGCTATTGCCTGATCTTAACCCTGCCCCACTCCCCATTCTGCAGGACTGAGATCCTGAACTTCTGGCCTGCCCTGGTCTCCGGATCTGGGCATGTCATCAGTTAGGATAGGCTCAGTTATGCTGCGTAACAAGCAGTCCACAGTCTCAGCCACAGAAACAATCAGGGGGATGTTTCTCATCACAGGTCACGTTGACCAGCGGCTCAGACTCAGGCTCGGTCCCTCCTGGATGTCGCTTATGCTGGTGTCACAGGAGAAGGGGGCCTGGAGGGTCTCGTACCAGAAATCAAACGCACGGCCTGGAGGCGACACAGCCTTTCTGCTCACAACTCAGTGGCCATAATGGGGCCTACGACCCCACCCGAACCTAGTCCTGTCATTTGTCAGAAAGTTCACGTCTAGGAGGTGTCAGTGAGCAGCCTTGCTGACCAGAACGGGGCGACCATGAAGCCACAGACTTTGACCATGCCACTTGTGTGACTGTTTACATTGGTTTAAGTGAAAGTTAACAAGTTTGTCAATCCCTCTCCCGTGCTCCCCAAAATCCGTTGAGCTACTCTCAGGACAGAGTAAAGAATAAGACAGACACCACAGGGAGCTCCTGAGACAGGAAGGAAGTCTGGGCTGGTAAACTAGGCTCCCACCAGGTCGTAAGGCAAGAAGGGCTTCTCAGAGTGTGGTCTGCACAGAACCGGCATCCACAGGCTTCATGTAACAGTTAGAAAGGTGCGTCTGGTCTTTTATCCCTGACACACGAATCCCTGAAACATAAAATGCTGGGGGAGACCCTGGAAATCTGCATTTTTATAACTAAGCTTCTCTTAGTGCTTCTCGAGGCCATGAGATTTGCACACTTCTGAGGATTTGCAGAGCAGAGCTAGTTATGACACACTGTAAAGGGCATGGTTGGGAAGCGTTGCTGAAGAATATGACCGTGAACCAAGAGCCATTAACGTGAACGTGGAACGTGAACAGGGGTGCCAGGTGGCACCTGCTGGGATCTGGGTACAGCAGTAAATGAGCATCCACCAGACGATGCAGCACCAGCGTCCAACAGCGACCCCTTGTGGAAAGGACAGACATATCACTCTTGGTCTGATACGAAGTTTAGTTCTTTTGTGTGGTCCAACAATGGAAGTTAAGACTTTTGGAAAAGAATGACATTCCCAGGATGGAGAAAATTTAGATAATTTGTGTGGGACTAGGTTTGGTCTTATGGACTCAAAAGTAAAATGCTTGATTTTCAGCTAATTAGGGCATGTGCAGCCCTGCATCAATTTGGAAAAATAACAGAAACAATTGCATTTGTATCTGAAGCAGGTAAAGTGGTTCACGCCAGGTACATCTAAATAATGTCTGTACTTGGTAGGAGGTCAATCATTGCACACCAGGGACAAATACCTGCTGAGCTAGCTCCCAAGCGCCCCTCAGGCATAAACACACTGTGTGGCTGGAGGACTCACATCCCACCTGTGCCCAAAAGCTGTGAAATATTAGCTCTAAATAGGTTCCTTGCTTCTGGTGGTGAGATCAAGGTGTCTCGGGTGGGGTGGATTCACAGGGGAAGACTGCTTAGACAGAACTTTTTTCCTTTCACTGAAATAAAAATATTGCTTCAGGCAGAGGTTGGTCTTCATTCCTCAGTCTGATTACTGGAATCAAGTAACTTTGGAATTGGGGGCCTCCCACTGCTGCTATCTTGACCTATCTTTGTTTTGTACTCTCTGCCCACTAAAAGGGCAAATTGAATATAATAGCCAGTTTTGTGGTATTTTTAGCTCCAGGTCAATATGCATCACCTATTGGCTGATAACTCTTTTTCCCAGCTCCTTTTATAACTGCAAGAAATATAATTAGAAAGTATGTAATTCTTTTGCAAAGTGGATTTATTATAGCAGACCAATGCATTTTCTTTTTTAGATGTAAGCTTATTGTTGGAAAAAAAGCATCAGCTTTTTTCTTTTTCTTCAGTATCAAATCTCTGAACACCAACTGAAATCATGGGAAATATCACACGAAGCTGATTTTAAAACAGTGTGACAGAGGTCAGGTTAAGAAATGGGGATGCTTCTAAGAACACTGCCCAGAATACCTTTTTTTAAAAAAAAATTGACACTTCTCAGGACTTCCCTGGTAGCGCAGTGGTTAAGGATCCACCTGCCAATGCAGGGGACACGGGTTCGAGCCCTGGTCCGGGAAGATCCCACATGCCACGGAGCAACTAGGCCTGTGTGCCACAACTACTGAGCCTGCGCTCTAGAGCCCGTGAGCCACAACTACTGAGACCACGTGCTGCAACTACTGAAGTCCGCGAGCCTAGAGGTTGTGCTCTGCAACAAGCCACCGCAATGAGAAGCCCGTGCACCGGAACGAAGAGTAGCCCCTGCTCGCCGCAACTAGAGAAAGCCCGCATGCAGCAACGAAGAACCAATGCAGCCAAAAATAAAATAAATAAATAAATTTATTTAAAAATATTGACACCTCTCTCTCTCTAGAGGTTTAATAGAAAGGATCAGGATGAATCATTCTGATGAGGAGGTGGATAGTGAAACTTGGGGAGAATGAAAAAACAAGGTCATGTGTTAATTATATCAGAAGCTGGAAATTATAGAACATTAGAAATGTCTAGAAATTAGGCAGAATTAGTACCTCAATTTTGGCTTATTAGGTAATATCTATATACCCTTGTCCCAGAGCCCAGCGCCTCTCTGGAAAGAACAGTCCTCTTCAACTGAGCTCGGGGCTCTTCAAAGACCCAAGAGAAAGAGACACCTGCCCAGTCAATGAATTGCCTTCAGGATGGAGCCAGGTGAGGTTGCCAAGCTGCTAGGTCATCCCAAAATTCCAGCCATTTCATAAAGAGCCATTAAGGAAAAACTAAAATGGATCTTTTGTAAAGAGTTTTCGGTAACACATTCCCCTGAGTGGATTTTAAGGACCCTTTCTCGATTATTTTAGCTGTAATAGACTCATGAAACTTCACCTGGAAATAGATGAAATCTACTAACGTTAGAGCATCAGGAAATTGCTACTAAGACAGTGCTTCTCGGAATTTAAGGTGGAATTTTGTTCAGATGAAGATCCTGATTCAGTAGGTCTAGGTGAAGCCTGAGATCTGCATTTCTAACAAGCTCCCAGGAGACGCCGATGCTACTGGCCCACTGAATAGGCAGGAGGAAGAAGTTACTAGAGTTTTGCTAGCAGAAGTGGCATCTCCCTGTTGTCTGTGGTAGGAAATTGTGCTCCATTCAGCCTTAGGGTTGCTTTGTTTCTTCTGTGTGTGTTTTAGTTGTACCTTTGAGTGCCTGTTGTTGTAGGTGAGAGGAAGTGGGGTGTGACTTGTATAGTTGTTTCCAGCTGTAATAAAGCCTATAGTTTACTGCCTGATCCTCACTTGTCCTTTGAAGAGTATCCCTCTCCCCCTGAATGTCCCGAGATTTTTTCTTCTTGTGCTCTGTTTGGTGCTGGGTGTGCCTGTGCCCAGGAACAGTGATGGAGGATGCATCAACAGAACCAGCTACAGGAGGGAATCGGTGATAATATGTGGGACAAAATTGGTTCAACGTAACCCATCAAAAATCTGTATTTTCTAACTGGTCATTTTCTGCTGGTGCCTTGACAGGTAGTGGGTCTTCCTTTCAGAATGGGGTGCCCTGCCAGAGAGGAAATGTGCCTTTTTAATTGAAATGTTATCAAGATTGTTGTAGATTATGCCATTAAAAAAAAAAACCCATAGACATGCTGTGAAGACTTTACCTGGTTTCCTTTAATGGTAACGTTTTGCAAAACTGTAGTGGAATAGCACAAGCAGGATGTTGACATTGGAACAATCTACTCACCTGGATTCTTTCAGATTCCCCAGTTTTACTAGTGCTCATATATGTGTGTACAGGTCTATACAACTTCAGCACATGTCTAGGTTCACATATCCATCACCACAGTTAAGACACTGATATTTCTGTCACCACAAGGATCCTTGCTGGTGTCCTTTCACAACCCAACCCACCTCCCTGTGGCTGCCTCAACCCACCACCCCACCTCACCCGGTCCCTTACCCTTGGCAACCACTAATCTGTTCTCCATTTCTAAAATGCTGTCATTTAAAAAATTATATGTAAATGGAATCATATAGTATATAACCTTTTGAGATGGGCTCTCTTCAGTCATCACAACTCCCTGGAGATTCATCTAAGTTTTTGTGTGCATCTATAATTTGCACCTTTTATTGCTGCTTAGTATTCTAAGGGGTGTATACACCACGGTTTAACCATTCACCTGTTTAAAACATCTTGGATGTTTCCAACTTTGGGCCATTACAAATAAAGTTGCTATGAACATTCATGTAAAGGTTTTCATGTAAACGAAAGTTTTTTATTTCTCCAGGATAAATGCCCAAGACTGCAGTTGCTGGGTTATAAACCCTCAAACAGTTTCCAGAGTGACTGTACCATTTTTACATTCCCACTAGCGATGTATGAGTGAGCCAGTTTCTCGGCATCCTCACCAACATTTGGTGTTGTCACCATTTTTCTTTTTTATTTTAGTCATTCTAATAGGTGTGAAGTCACATCTCATTGTGGTTTTAATTTGCATATTCCAGTTGGCTAATGCTGTTGAACATTTTTTCATGTGCTTATTTACCATCAATATCTCCTCTTCAGTTTCTTTTTTCCCCATTTTTTAATTGGACTGTTCAATTTTTTACTGTTGAATTCTGGGAGTTCTTTATATTGTCTAGGAACTAGTCTTTTGTTGGACATGAGGTTTGCAAATATCTTCTCCCTGTCGGTGGCTTGTCTTTTTATCTGCTTCATATGAACTTTCAAGGAAGGAAAAGTTTTTAATTTTGATGATGTCTGATTGATCCATTTTTTCTCCTTATGGAATGTGCTTTTTGTGTCAAGTCTAAGAAATCTTTGTCTAGCCCTAATTCTGAAAATTTTCTTCTATGATTTTTCTAAAACTTTAATAGCTTTACCTTTTTCATTTAAGTCCAAGATCCATTATGAGTTGATTTTTGTATAACATGTAAGATTTAGGTTGAAGTTAGTTTTTTGGCATATAGACGTCCAGTGGCTTCAATGCTGTTTGTTGAAAAGGCTATCATTTGCAATTGAATTGCTTTTGCAACTTTGTCAGAATCAGTTGAGCATATCTGTGTGGGTCTACTTCTGGGTTCTCTATTCTGTTCCATTGATCTATGTGTCTATCCTTCTGTCAATTCCACACTATCCTGATTACTGTGGCTTAATACTGGGTGGCATAATTCCTTAGATTTTATTCCTCTTTGCCAAGATTGTTTTAGCTATTCTAGGGCCTGTGCCTCTCCATGTAAATTTTAAAATTATCTTGTTTGCCCACAAAAACTTTGCTGAGTTTTGATAAGAATCACATTAAACCCTAGATCAACTTTGAAGTATTGTCATCTTTACTATGTTGAAGAGTAAAGATGAATCTTCCAACCAATGAACATAGTAGTGCCTCCATTTACTTAGGTGTTATTTGATTTCTTTCATCAGCATTTTGTACTTTTCAGCACACAGATACTGTACACATTTTGCTAAGTGTACACCTAGGTATTTCGTTTTCTTTGAAATGATTGTAAGAGGTATTGTGTCTTTAATTTCTTTTTCCACATGTGCACTGTGAGCATATAGAGATTTGATTGCTTTTTGTGTGTTGATCTTATGCCCTGTGACCTTGCTGAACTCACTTAATAATTCTACAAGTCTTTTTGTAGATTCCTTGGAATTTTCTACATAGGCAATCATGTCATCTGCAAATAGAAACAGGTTTATTACTGTGTTTTCAATCTATATGCCTTTTATTTCTCTTTTTACTTTTGTCAGTCCTGCTAGAGCTTTGTTGATTTCATTAATTTTTTCAAAGACAAAACTTTGTGTTCCATTGATTTTCTCTATTGTTTTGCTATTTTAAACTCCATTGATGTGTACTTTATCTTTATTACTGCCAGCCTTTTCCTTGCTTTGGGTTAATTTTGCTCTTCTTTTGCTAATTTTTTGAGGTAGGGACTTAGGCTACTGATTAGATTCTTTATTTCTAATATAAGCACTTAGTGCTATAAATTCTCCTCTTAGCACTGCTTTAGCTGCATCCCACTAATTTTGACATGTTGTATTTTTGTTTTCATTAAAGAAGTGTGTTCTTTAATTTCCACATGGTGATAGATTTCCCTGTTCCTTTCTATTATTGATTTCTAGTTTGAATCCATTATAATCAAAGACCATGCTCTGTGTGATTTCAGTTCTTTTAAAATTTGTTAAGGATTGTTTTATGACCCAGATTATGGTCTATCTTGGTGAATATTCCATGGGCACTTGAAAAAGAGAAGTGTATTCTATATTTATTGAATGGAGCATTTTATCTAAGTCAGTTAGGTCCTGTTGGTTGACTGTATTGCTCAGATTTTCTATGTTCTTGCTGATTTTTCATCTCGTAGTTCTATCAGTAGCTGAGAGGGAGTGTTGAAGTCCCTGAGTATAACTGTGGATCTATTCCTCCTTTTAGCACTACATGTTTTTGCTTCATCTATTTTTAGATTCTGTTGTTTGATGGGTACACATTTATGACCATTATATCTTCCTAGTGAGTTGATCTTTTTGTCATTATGTAAAAAATCTTCTTTGTCTCTAGTACTTCTCTGTGTTCTGAAGTCTATTTTCTATTATATTAATATAACCACTCCTTTCTTTTGATTAATGTTTCCATACTATATCTTTGCCATGCTTTTAGTTTCAACCTGACTATATCATTGTATTTGAAGTTTCTTCTAGACATAATAGAGTCATGTTTTTGTGTCCATCTCTCTTTTGATTGGTGTATTTAGTTCATTTAGATTTAAGATAATTATTGATATGTTAGTACTTGAGTCTACCATTTTATTGTTTGTTTTCTATTGGTTTCCTTTGGTTCTTATTCTGTTTTTCCTTTCTTGCCTTCATGTGGATTATTTTAACATGTTTTAGGACATTTTGATTTACTTAGAGTGTTTTGGAAGGTATCTCCTTGTATAGTTTTGTCTTCATCTTTCTCTTCATTCCTATTCCCTTCCTCGAATCAGTTTTCTATTTTGGGCATGCAGACTAAAGCCCAGGTTTATGTTTGAGTAACTTTGTGTGTGTGGAGGGGGGAGACCAACAGAGTGCAAAATTAAACACAGCATAAACTTGAAAGCATAATATTTAGAAATTCAATGCTCTTTCAAACTTATCTCCTTTGACCTTCACTTTGAGGAAGGAAAGGAAGAGGTGAAATGATGTCCAAAGGCATAGATGAGAAAGACCAAGTTGCCTTTTTTATGGGTTAATACATTTTTCACTACACCTGTCTGTACACACAGCTTCCCAGTCAACAACTATACAAACGGAGAAGAGGAAAAAGGAGAAAAGTTTCCAATGAATGATACATAGTTCACTGGTGTGTCATGACAAGACAATTACAAAACACTAGCCTGGGATCCTTATTTATGCCACAGTACTCTGCATGCTACCTTTCTGCAGAATTAGAGGTCGTAAACATAATTACTAACCCAGAAAATTATACTGGTGGTGACTTTGCATAGATTACTAATGGGAAAAGATTTCTAGGAAAGCATAAAGCATAGAAGCCTTTGAATATCTTTTATTTGTAAGGCAAATACTTCTCCAATATTTTGCTATGAAAACTCTAAATGGACAGCATATTAAAGAGCATGGATATGTGGTTACAGCAATAGGTTTCTAAGCCTTGATGGAAATCTCAAGGCTATTAAAGATTGCATCCATCCACATTCCACCAACCCCCATCCCCCCAACCACTGTGCTTTAATTATCATCACATCTCTGACAAGTAGTCTTTCAACTTGTCCTTGAACTCTTTCAGTAATGGTAAACTCATTTCCTCACAAAACATCTCATTCGTTTCCAAGCTGGCCTTGGGTTAGATAGTGCTTCCTTCTCTAGAAACAACTTCTGAGTCTCTGTGAGTCTTCCCAGGAACTGGCTCAATGTAGTACTTCCTGAGACTGCACACAAGTCAGATCCCTTTCCCCAAGGCAGCCCTTCAAATAAACTTTTAAGACTATTATTCCTCCTTCCTCCAGCTGTTCCCCACATGGCACAGACTTGATTCCTTCATCCTTCTCAGCATCTTCCTCTGAACCCTCTCTGACATATCTAGGCATATCTCAGAGAGTGAGGCTGGCAGGTAGACAGGGCAACCTGGAGCAGCATGTCCTCTAGAATCTCCCTGGACTCTCCTGCTCACAGAGCCTTCTCTGATGCTCCCGTCTGATAAGGGTTTTCCTCCTTAGAACCTCTGCCTTCTCCTCTCACTGCCCTTATCAGAGTGTTCTGGGCTTGTCTGTTTTTCTGACTCTTCCACTAGATGGTGGGCACTTTGAAGAAAAGAACTAAATGACTTCAGCCTATTAGATTGACTCCTCTGGGTTTGGGTGGAAAACGGGGTAAAAACTTGCATTCAACAAATCAGAGTATGTGTGTGGGAGGTGGCCGAGCAGAACGTTTATTTCAACCTTCTGGCAGTTGCCCAAGATTTTATCTCTGGGAACTTATGAACCTCATTGTGAACTGTATAGGCTTTTCTCTGAGAGAATGAGCTTCCCACCCAAGCAGTTCTGACCCACTTCTAAAACTCTCTCCTGCCTCCCAAGCCTGAAAATTGCAATCAGAGGACACTGTCTGGGTTTCAATAGTATTGGCTCATCACTAAGGCCCATAGATCTCCATTGGCTTTGCTTGCCAGCATCCTTTCCTCCTTCTTCTGGTGAAGAAAAGCTCTTCCTGTGGGAAACCCATTTCCTGCTGGCTGTTTGAGTGGTCTGGATATCATCCCATCCAGTCACAAGGGTGGGAGAAGATGCAGGCCTGACCAATCGAGCACCCCATTGCTCTGGCTGCAGTGATTGGCTGAGGTACGGACACCCAGCCATGCTTGTCAAATGAGATTCTTCCCTGAGACCCTTATGCTAGAGCTATAGAGATAAATGCTTTCTATTATCAGCATCAGGCCACTATATTGATAGGATGTGAGTCTAGGGCTTCCAGCAGACATTAGCCCTTCCATGTGAAGACAGAGAGATGGAACAAGAAACAGAAACATGATGATTTATTTGGGGGATATGATCAGACTTCTAAATTACATGAACCAATAGATTGTCTTTCTGTGCCTAAGCCAGTTTGAGTTGGTGTCTGTGACCTGCAGTTGACAGAGTCCTGACAGATGGAGCAGCAAATAGAAGTGTGAACCACTTAAGTGGAGAAGTGCAATCACCGCAACCCCTGGGTTGCAATAGATTCACATTAACAGAAGAAAGGGGACGTATTGGAAGGATACTAGAGAGCTAACAGAATGATGTGAGAGCCGAGTCGCCAGGCATATGGAAGAGCAAGAAACAAGAGCACTCAAGAAATGTCAGCAACAAAATCATGGACTTCCTTTCTAGAAATGGGAATTTTAAGCTTTCTTCACCATGAGCAACAGGACACACGTTTATGTTGTCCTGTTGGTGTGACATGACTTTCCTTCTGAAAGGAGCCCTGTGGCTATACTGTGGTCGTTAGATTGCTGCAGGAGGACAGCGGTAGAGGCAGAGCTGCCATTTGGAAGGACGTCCCATGAATCCAGGTAAAGAACATTTGCATCCTGAACAACCATCGTGTCAACAGGATGGAGAGACCACCTGCAATTCAGAGGGGCTTGGGAGGAACACGTTCTAGGCTGGATGAGTGATTGGATGAGGAAGGTCCCCCAAAGAAGGAACTGGGGTGGATGCCTGGGTGTCCAGGAGAATGGATGGTGCTACCACTCACTGAGAGAGACCAGAGGGGAACAGTCTTGGAAGGGCTGGGCAAAGAAAATGAGATTAGTACCAGATGGGTTGAGTGTCAGGTACCTCTGCCATGTCAGAGAGCAGCCCGGTCATGAAAGGCCACTGACCCCCTAACATTCTTTTTTTTAGTAAATCTATTTATTTTGTTTATTTAGTTTTGGCTCCATTGGGTGTTCGTTGCTGCGCGCAGCCTTTCTTTAGTTGCAGCGAGCGGGGGCTACTCTTCGTTGCAGTGCACGGGTTTCTCGTTGCAGTGGCTTCTCTTGTTGCGGAGCACAGGCTCTAAGCGTACAGGCTTCAGTAGTTGTGGCACGTGGGCTCAGTAGTTGTGGCTCTTGGACTCTAGAGCGCAGGCTCAGTAGTTGTGGCGCACGGGCTTAAGTTGCTCCGCTGCATGTGGGATCTTCCTGGAACAGGGCTCGAACCCATGTCCCCTGCATTGGCAGGGAAGCCCGACCCCCTAACTTTGGATGACCATTAACCAAGCTCCATTGCCCAGGTGAAAGAATACATGAGGCAACTTACTTATGCATTTTTCACTTGTAAGAACAAAATCCCAAGACTGATTATTTCTTTTCACACTTGTTGTCTGGAATTAGGGTTAACTGCTTCCAGGTGAGAAATGGCACATTGGTCCAGTGGCAAATGATTTTATCTGGGGTCTGTAGAAAAACGATGCACTCTGTACTCAGCGTAACATCTCAGTAAGAAACCCACTGTATCATTAAACTAATTGGACATTAAAACATCAAGAAACTCGGCAGCATGAGGGAAATCTCTGCGGTCATGGAACAGTTCTGCATCTTCATTGTGGTCATGGTTACACGAATATACATGTGTGATAAACCTGTGAACTAGGCACACACATACGCACACACAGAGATGTGTGTAAAACTAGCGAAATCTGATTAAAGTCAGTGGACTGTACCTACGTCAGTTTCCTAGTTATGTACATGTAGCCACGTGAGCATCGGGGAAAACAGGGTGATGGGGACGCTGCGCCTCTTTGTACTCTTTTTGAAACTTCCTCTGAATCTATAATTGCTCCTAAATAATTTTTTTTTAATTAAGAAACTTTAAATTTGGAGAGAAAATAGAGCAAGAGTTTTTAAAGTCTGCACAAGATATCATTTGAGGTCTTTTTTACTCGCCATGCAGTATAGGCAGGAATATTGCCGAATCAAATGAGTCTGGTTTCAGCCATGCTTGAAACCCGAACTATCCAACTCATCTTAGCCTCGGATATTCTGAATCCTATACGTTTTCACCAACCGTCAGAATCGTTTAGGTCTCCTTTCCGTGGTACTGTGGTTCCCTCCAGTGCTGTCATTGTTCTGTTCCCTGGTTGAGTAGGAATAAAAAGATAAGCTGATGATTTCCTCTGACTTCTCTGCTCTCCCATCTTGACTCCTTTCACTATTAACAAAGGAATAGATGTAGGAGGAAATAAAAAGAAAAACAAAGGAAAAGCAATATGGTAGTTTGCTACGTGATGTCTCGTAGGAGGTGAGGACACACATATTGCTGTTGGCAGTGTTCAGCTACAGAGCAGCGCTCAAGTAAGTTCGGACTAAGAAAAATAATTTGATCAAAAGTCAACATTATTTGCCACATGGAAAGCATTAAGATAATGTGTGTAAAGATTTCAGCCAATCCGCAGAAGATAAGGGTGGACACTCATTTCTTCTTTGACGTATAAACACTGGAACTTTTAACAACACTTGTGGTCACTCAAGGAAGAATTGGAGAGGTAGCTTGCTCCCTTCTCTCCAGTCTTCTGGAAGGACTTACCTTGGATGGTGCAGCTGGAGTGAAGAAAGCCCTTCTCGCCTGTCCAGTACTTGCTTGCTCTCACTTGGAGCTGTCTGTGTACAGGTGAAGCCCGCAGTCCTTCACTACAAGTATGAGGAAGACTCTCAAACCCCATGGTCAGCCCGCAACAGCTAGGGAAGTTCGGTTTGGGGTAGGGGGATAGGAAACCATAATCTTACATGGAATCCAAATGACCCTCTGCAGCCCAGCTTCCCTATACAGTAAGTCCCCCACGTATGAACAAGTTCCATTCCGAGAACGAGTCTGTAAGTCCAATTTGTTCGTAAGTCCCAACAAAATTAGCCTAGGTACCCGACCAGCACAATCAGCTATATAGTGCTGTACCGTAATAGGTTTGTAATACTTTTCACAAAAATAATACATAAAAACAAACAAACACAAAAAATAAAACATTTTCAAGTTTACAGTACAGTACCTTGAAAGTACAGTAGTGCAGTACAACAGCTGGCATATGGGGGCTGGCATCGAATGAACAGGCAAGAAGAGTTACTGACTGGAGGAGGGAGAGGAGGTGGGAGATGGTAGAGCTGAAGGATCGTCAGCAATAGGAGACGGAGGGCCAGCTGCAATTTCACGTTCGCATCTTTGAAAGTTGGCAACTTGAAGGTTCGTATGTAAAGAGGCTACTGGATTGACTCCTTACTTTTGCCAACTAAAAAAAATGCACAACCTAAAAGATAAGAGTTATATTTTATTCGGTGGACATACTTAGGACTTCAAGCCCAGGAGACAGCATCTCAGATAGCGCTGAGAGAACCATTCCCAGAGGAAGGTGGGGGAAGCCAGGATATATAGGAGTTTTTGCACCAACACCAGGTAGTCGGAACATCAAAGGATTACTGTTAATAAAAGAAAACCAGACATCTCAAGTTAAGGAATTTAGTGCTTTTCTATGTATGGGAAGATGCAAGAGGCTGGGCTCACTGAAATCATTCCTTTGATACACACCTCAGCTATCTGGGGCCAGCATCCCGTGTTTTCTCATCCTGAGTTTCCTTAAGCTGCACCATCGGTGGCTGCAGTCTGATGGCTGCTAGGTGGTAGGTAGCCGTTGTTTCCTTGCTGAGGTCCCTCAGGGCTCACCTTCGGGGTAGCTGTAATGGAAGGGCTTGACCGGCTGCAACCGCCTTTGTTTATTGCTATGGCTGTGCTATGCTATGCTTTGTTTATTTCTCCCCTTTCTGGTGTTTATTCTTCTGTAGCTTCAGAACTGGAGCTAGAGTAGGCTGTGCTTGGTCAAACCCTTGAAACTTAGTAGCAGTTTCTGTTATTTATGGCCCTGTTACCAAATGAGTAGGTGGGCAAGAGAAAGAGAAAATAATAGCTCCTGACCAACTCTTATCTTCTCAGATGACTTTTCTTGAGTTATTAAACTGTTTAAGAAAAAGCAGGACTAAAAAATGAAATATTCAGAAAGTCAGGCTGTTTGGTCCTAGTTTTTTTTTTTTTTTTTTTTTTTTTTTTTTGCGGTACGCGGGCCTCTCACTGCTGCGGCCTCTCCCGTTGCGGAGCACAGGCTCCGGACGCGCAGGCTCAGCGGCCATGGCTCACGGGCCCAGCCGCTCCGCGGCATGTGGGATCTTCCCGGACCGGGGCACGAACCCACGTCCCCTGCATCGGCAGGTGGACTCTCAACCACTGCGCCACCAGGGAAGCCTTGGTTCTCGTTTTTGTATCGAAATTCTTCCATTTACTTTCAGACTACTAGTTTACTGAAAAGCATTTACTTGTTCTTTTGTACAAATGTGTCTTTCGTGGTTGCTATGAATTTCTGCAGCACCACAAGCCTGAGGTTTAATTTGTATCAGATGCAACCCTCGACTGAATCTTATAATTTATTTAAATGTTGTTTAAACTGTGAAGTTCCAGGTCATTTCCCCTCAAATTACTTCCTTATACTTCTAACCAAGCTTCTCAGTTTGGGGTTTAGAACATCAAGAGAGCCCTCCTGTGGATCATTTAACAACTGTAATTTGCTGTTCCGCTAAACCATCCTTCCAGGGTAGGTAATCACGTCAGCTTTGTGAGTTAGCTAGTGATTCTGATCTGGTGAGGTGGGGACTTTAATTGAATGTTTAATGCCATGTGCAAAATGAAAGTGATTACAGACTAGATCTTGGCATTGCCAAAAGGAAAAAAAAAACACATCCAATTCAAAGCATTTCAAGAAGGAAAGACAGCTTAGAAAAAGTAGCTTTGTTTTGCCATGGAAAGGTTCACAGCTTAGAAGAGTCATATTAGGAATTATATGCTCCAGTGTCACGTATTTCCCTCAAGTCAAAAATCTAAATTTAATCAAACTCTCCTGAACAAGACCAGGTACCTAACTTAAAAAAAAAATACACATTTTTATTGTGAACCGTAACATACATACACACAGAATAATTCACATAAATGTGAATAATGTTGAATTCGCCACCGAGATCAATATCAAGAACTTTTTCACTTCCCTTCAAATCCTCCTCTCTCATCGATCATGTTACTGTTGTTTGATAACTGCTCACTCTGCCATCTTGACTAGATAATCCGAACTATAGTATTTGTATGTCTAGAAGCATTTATAAGTAGCCGTAACTCTTAGAAGACCTTCCCATTGGGCATGGAATGCTACATCGCGAGTAATTTTCACTCAACACTGTGCTCCATGGTCCGTGGCATCTCTTTTGCTGTTGAAGTGTCAGCTATCTGATGGCCATTCCTTAGTACAAAATATCTTTTCTTTCTAGTAATTTGAGGAAACGTTATCAGCTCTGAGCTGTGGTTTCACCATGGTGCATCTAAATCTGGAATTCTGTTTGTACATTTATGCTGTTTACTCCATATGCATTCTTTCAGTCTGAGGAGCTCATAATTTCCTTCCTCTCTGGAAATAACTAGCCATGATCTTATTTACCTCTGCCTCTTCCCCATTCTACTGTAGTACATGGAGCTTTTCAGTATCTTCTTTACATCGCTTTACTTCTCTTTTTTATCTCTCTCTCTCTGTGCTACAGTACTATTGCTTTTCCCAGTTCTACCTTACCAATCTCTAATTTCCTCACCAATTTTTTCCAGCTTACTGTCTATCTCATTTATTCAGGCTTTTATTTCAATAACTATAATTTTTCTTTTCCAGGTTTGAGATTGGTCCTTTCTCCATGGGATTTTGATCCCTGGCTCCAATTTAAAGTTTATCTCTTTTTGTCAGGTATGATTTCTCCAGTTTGCTAGGGCTTCCTTCTGAGGTACTTGATTTCTGTGCTTTTGTAAAGTTTGTCTCCTTACTTGGCAAAGGGATTATATTTTCTTTTTTTCTTCCAGAGAAAGGAATCACCTTTCTCTGTTTTTCAATTTCATGATACCCTCAGGCAGACCTTCCAGAGACCACAACTACGAGGAAGCCTGGGGTTCTCACCCTGAGAACACATTGCATCTCAGAACCTGGCACGAGTGAGCAGGAAAAAACATTCAGATCCTGGTAAGATGGGTGTCTGTCTGCTTTCTCCCTACATTATAGACAGGTAACTACTTTCTAGCTGTCATCCCAGGTAGGCAGAGCAGCTGAGCTTTCTTTCACGGATGAGGAGGTATAATCATAGCCCTGACCTCATGGGGACGCTTTACCCTGGTCTCCAGCCCCATGTTGGGCCATTAGAGCCCATTCCCCCCAGGGTTGAGGTCATGAACCCTGCTCACTGCTTCCTGGTGCCTGTGCGTCTACTGGTCCAGCCCCTACTCACCTCTCTGTGCTTCCTCTCCCCTCACGTTTGACAGACTTGCTCTTACTCTTGACTCCCTGACATTAACTGGAACTTGGCGGTCTCCTCCTGTCCTGTCTCCCTCACCAAGGCCTCCTGAGCTCCTTAAAGGTTCCTCTTCCTCCACCTTCCTGCGAAATTTGGTAGCTCTGCTGGACTCTCCTTGGAGCGAGCTCATCCTTCTTCCCCAGAGTGTCTGTGTTTCCACGTGACGCTCAACAGTACAAATTCTTCTCCTGACCTCCAGACCCCATGTCATCGTCTCATGGGGCCCCCTTGGCACCTCCCAATTTATACCAAACCCAGACTCATCACTTCTCCATTAATGGCATCTCCAAGTTCTGCGTTTCACATTTCAGTGGATGGCTGGCCATCCAAGACGAAAACGCATCCTTGAGCCTCCTAATGTGACCTGTCGCCTAAACCTAGCCAGCGCTCTCTCCTGGAACTCGAATAGCTTCTGTCCTTCCTTCTCCACCACAACTGAGACCATAAAAATCCCTCACGCGGAACCTGCAGCGATCTTGGTGCCGGACGTGTGATCAGGGTGAGACTGCACACCTGGTCACGCTCTCCCTGGTACCATCTTCTTCTCCCCACCTTCTGAACTGCTGCTACTCTCGTCTTCCTAAAGCGTGGTCCAAATTCTCAAACATGTCCCCTTTGACTATTAGATGAAAAATGATATTAGCACAGACCAATGGCTCTTCATGATCTGCTCTCGCCTCCCAGGACCCTTCTCGTGGTTCCTGATGCTGTAGCAACACTGACACTCACCCTTGCTCCCACGCCTTTGCACACATGTCCTTGGACCGGGGATGTCTACTTCCTCACCCTTTTGTCTGACTGGAAAAACTTCTACTCTTTCGAGAATCACCTGATCTTGGAAGTCTTCCTTGACTCCCTCAGTCCAAGGGATGTTCTTCTAAGTGCCTGCCAACTGCATCACGTACATGCACGAGGTGTTTGCCCTCTGCTGGTCCTTGAGCTCCTCAAGGGCACAGCTCTGTTTTTTCTATTGCTGAAGGGACCTACAGCCAGGAGGTCACGTGTCCCATATGACTCTGGTGCCCACGGGGCCCTGTTCCTCTGCTTCCACGCTGGGTCCCAGCGGTGCTGGAGGCCACTATCGCCATGCAGTAAGCTGACTATGAAGGCATTGGACAAAGCCCCTAGGTGCACTGCAGCGGCTGTCCTCCTAGAAACCCATGGCCCCCAGGTGCACTCACAGCTGGCTGGTTGACATACCCAGAGAAGGATGTTTGAGGAATCAGCACCAGTCAGAATGGGGATGAAGCAGCCTGGGGTCCAAGGCTCACGTACAGAGTTTCTCAGCAGCCTAGACTGGGGGAGGGGTTAAAGCACCTCTATCCAGTCTGGGGTAATTTCTTACACATTCTAGAGTGGGACCGCCACACTCTGGAGCTGCAAGAAATGGGATGAAGTTAATAGGGGCAGGGTAACCCCAGAACTCATGGCAAAAGCACCTGCCAACTCCACCCGTAGCCAGAGAGCTGGTTAGCTAACTCCAAAGACTGCGGTGGACTGGGTGCTTACATTGAGTCCCAAGCTCGGTGCGGCTGCCCGTTGACCTGGCCCCAGAGACCCCGCCCAGTCGAAGGCATCATTCCTTGAAGAACAGGCTCAGAGGAAGAGGCGAAGGCCCAGCCCCCGCTGTATAAGTCAGATCCCAGGGGGCCCAGCCATCACTGCTCACCGATGCCCTTGAAGAGCCCTGTGCCCACTGGACCACACCACATCCTTTCTTGGCACCTACACCTGAGGTACTTACCAGGTGCTGGTGCTTTCCTAACCATTTCTTTCCATTATCTATTTAATCTTTAAAAACAACCCTAAGAAGTAGGAACTTTTATTCTCATTTGAACTTTGGAGGAGATGGTGCTTGGCTTGAGGTGACAGAGCTGGTGAATTCAGGGTTCAGATCGAGACCCTCTGATGCCAAAACTCACTTTCACCGCCACTGAAAACCGGAACTCCAGGGCTGGGAAAACTATGCCACAGCTCATGCCTGTGGGCTCTGAGGGCTACTCCCACAGTAGGACAGTTTTCTTCGAGCATTCTTGAGAGTCCTAAGAGGAGAATTCATTTCAGAGAACAGGTGGACAAGACCGCAACGCTCAGGGGCTTTCACTAGGACCTCCAGCCTGCCTCGGAAGTCTACAGAAGTCTTCCTACAGGGCTGACCGCATGCCACGGTGGGGTCACTTTTGAGAGAATTCCCATCTGCTCTTGGAAAGCCAGCTGGAGAGTCTGTGTTCAGATGGAGAAAGTCTTAGCAAGGGGAGGCAAGGTCCAGAGACCCCCAAAGGCTCCCTGATCAGAGGAATTCCTGTCATGTCCCCTCTGCCCCATGTCCCCTGGCAGACCTCAGGGAACTCGTTCTCCCAGGTTTCTTATGTCCAGCGCCCTCTCTGCCCCCTCACAGTCGGCCATGAAAAGGAACGAAATTGAGTTGTTTGTAGTGAGGCGGATGGACCTAGAGTCTGTCATACAAAGTGAAGTAAGTCAGAAAGAGGAAAACAAACATCATAGGCTAACACATATAGATGGAATCTAAAAAAAACGTACTGATGAACCTAGTGGCAGGGCAGGAATAAAGACGCAGAGGTAGAGAACGGACTTGAGGACACAGCGGGGGAAGGGTAAGCTGGGACAAAGTGAGAGAGTGGCATGGACTTATGTGCACTACCAAATGTAAAATAGATAGCTAGTGGGAAGCAGCCGCATAGCACAGGGAGATCAGCTCGGTGTTTTGTGACCACCTAGAGGGGTGGGATAGGGAGGGTGGGAGGGAGGGGATATGGGGATATATGGATACGTAGAGCTGATTCACTTTGTTATAAAGCAGAAACTAACACAACGTTGTAAAACAATTATACTCCAATAAAGATGTGAGAAAAAAAATTTTTGACTCTGGCCTCTGATCGTTCAAGACATTTCCAGTGGCTTCCACTGCTGACTGAGACCAACTCAGCGTCAGCTGACACAAGGAATTTGCAGCTGACTCACTTTGCTGTTCTTTTTTCAGTCCAAACAGTTTCACAGCAACTCTATTAATATATGTGACAGCACACGGGCCTGAACAGCTCAGAACCTTCCCAGGCCTCCTCTCCTATGTGGGAACTTCGGTTGACAGGAGACCAGGTGGGGTCAGGGTCACGCGGCAAAGCCGCGACCCACTTGGTGTCTGGCCAAGCTGGGGACCTGGGCGGTGGAGGCCACCTGCCCTCCTGTTACTGTGAAAATTCAGGACAGCTGAGAGCCGCCACTGAACAAGTCTGCTCTGAGCCCCTTTCTCACGTGATCCCTGTCTAAAGCTGAGACAGAAAGTAAATATGGCGAGAAGGACTTTAGGATTGGTTGGTAAAGATTTCTAACATCAAAGAAATTGACTTCCCTGTTGCTTAGACTAAAGGGGGTGCTTAGAAAATAATATCAAGATCTTAGCTACTTAGTTTATTTTATATAAAGTTGTATTTATGTCATCTGTTAGGTGTACTCCGAATAGTTTATTTCAAAATATAATGTTATCCATTCTCTGATATTTTCTCAGTCAGTTTTGAGTTCCTGGGTAAATAAATATCTTCAGCTCTCTGTAGACACAAGTTTGAATTGTATTTTATTTTTACTTGTATGATTAGCATTTTTCCATGTAAATAAAACAAAAACCTCATGAGAAATATGTAAATGGTGTCTACTTCCTGGCTGTAGGATTTACTTCCCTTTCTCTTTTCGGGGCGTTTCGATGGTTCTCATGGCTTTGGCTATTCATGTCATTTATTTCTTCAACAAACATCAAATACCAACTCTGGCCCTGGCACCCCACTTGGCGCTGCCGATTGGGTGGTGAACAAAATGTACTCACGCTCTGCTCTCCCAGGGCTGACGTTTCAGCAGAGACAGTCATGGAACAATCTCACACACACACACACACACACAGAGAGTCAGGAACTGCAATAACTCCAGTGAAGGAGACACCTAGGAGGTTATAAAAGCACATGTTTGGGGTCTGGTATAGACTGCTGGGAAGGGAGGTTTCAGGGGAGAAGTCTTCTCTAAAGCAGGGATGCTAAGCTGGGCTGGTAAGGCAGGATGTGTGTGTGTGTGTGTGTGTGTGCGTGCGTGTGTGAAAGACTGGAGGGATAGAAGGCTGGGGACAAGATCACACTTTGGGAAGCCCCAAAGTGTGCCTTTTATATGCAGAAAATTGCTATTCCCCTCCCCCCAAACATGTCTCATTTTTAAAATTCTGGAACTCGAACAATTCTCTTCCACTTGTTCTTGCCCTGTGGTGTCACATTTTCTCTCTTTGGGGGCCCATCGTTGTTCCCTTCATTTCCCATCTTTTAGAAATATATATATATATATTTCCTTTTCCTTGTATTTGAAAGAAGAGACATTCTGTTCTTAATCCAGTTAGCCTCTACTTTAGGTTTATAAAAATTGTGTTTAGGGGCTTCCCTGGTGGTGCAGTGGTTGAGAGTCCGCCTGCCGGTGCAGGGGACACGGGTTCGTGCCCCGGTCCGGGAAGATCCCACATGCCGCGGAGCGGCTGGGCCCGTGGGCCATGGCCGCTGAGCCTGCGCGTCCGGAGCCTGTGCTCCGCAACGGGAGAGGCCACAGCGGTGAGAGGCCAGCGTACGGCAAAAAAAAAAAAGAAAAAAGAAAAAACAATTGTGTTTATACCCATCTTCCTTTAATTATCAGAGTAGAAAAAAAAAAACCAGTCACAATAACTCTGGAAAGAATTAGCCACCCTTTACTTTCATACCCTGATTTTGTGAATATAATCTGATTTGACAAACCTAGAGTATTATTACAATACCATGTTTTGCTTATTTGCCTTAGAAATTGTTTGCAAAAACTGTTTCGGGTGTTTACGTTCAGATTGACAACAGGATTTCCAATCATCTCCTGTGCTTCTCACTACAAGTTCATTAACAGACAGCAGCCTTTCCTCCCAGCCTATGAGGGTCTTCTATTATCTTAGGTCCCCAGGCTCTTGTGAATTCTCTCTGTCTCTGTCTCTCTCCATCTCTCTCTCTGTCTCCCTCTTCCCTTCCAGCCCTAATAACCATCATGTGTGTACTGTGTGCGCCCTCTAGTGGTGCAACGGAGCACCTTCTCTCTGAGAGCAGAGTCCCACTCAGGGCTGATTCTTGTCAACGTGTGGGCCTCCTGGCCACTTGTTCCCCTGCCCTACCAAAGGATGCTGTCTGCACCTGCACTCTGGGAGAGTCTGAAGAATGAAAAACACACTGGAGAATGTCAAGATCAAGGGAGTTGTTAGGATGGAGTCTTCCAAGAGAGGATTTGTGGATTATACGCATCTGCGTGTGTCTTTGACGTTAAAACTCTATTAATTTTTCATTGCCCTCTTCCACTCTAATTATACTCATCTTTGCAAGTATATTATGCTTGGCTTTGAACTTTGACATCTTGCACTCTCAAATGATTTAGCTAATCTTCATAATCCCGTTAAAAATAACCATAATTTATATCACTTGTTCAAACATATAAAGATTGAGTACTCAATTCAAATTTCCCTGATTCACTGACTGCATTTTAAACCCAAGAAAATGAGAGTCATTTCTTTGTACCGCCATTTAAAATGTCAAGATGTTAGCTTGGACTTGCCTTGTGACGCTGTGCTGTAAGTCAGCTTCAGCATTCTGCTTTCTGAGGCGCATGTGAGCAAGTTTATTTCTAGTTTAAGCCTCTCACACCCAGGTTAGCAATCCTACCAGTGATATATAGTTGCAGAAGTTTAGGTTAAAACGCTTTATATCTTTTTGTCTCAGACGTGTTTGTGAGGATAAAATAATTAAGACCACATCTTTAAGTGTGTTTCACACCTGCATTTTGAAAAAAATAAAACGACGTTATATTGAATCATACCAAGAAAATAAGGGAATCTTACAGTTGAAGCAAAGGTCCCAAGGTCCACCTTCCGAAAGAATGATTCCTTGGACAGCATCCCCGACAGATGGCAACGAGACCTCAACCAAACCAGTGAGCACACTTTGGCTTGCAAGAAACAAAATGGAGCTATGTCGTAGCAGTGGGGGACCCATCAGTGCACAGCCCCATCTCCTTCTGCGGTCCGCGAGGGGTCAGGCAGAGAAGCCAATTGAGTAGTGAGCTGTGTGTATTGCTGGGAACCCTGGCCAACCTTCCTGGGGGCCCAGGAGCACAAGCTCTCCTCCCTTCAGCCCATGGTCCCCCCAGAACATGAGCCCGTGATTCGAATAAGTGACATACGGATATGAAACTGCTTATTTCTTTTGCGACCAACCCAGAACCTACCAGAGGCAACCGGAGAAGCTCAGGCCAGCTGTCCTGAGAAGCCATGGAGCCCGCAGAATCACGAAGCCCTTCTCTGATGAGCCATTTTCTTCTCCAAAGCATCCTTCTTGCTGCGGCAAGGGCTCTTCCCAGGTTCCCTGAGACACAGCTAACTTGGCACCCTCTTAATAAATGGTCCTTCATTTGCACGTGTTTTTGCTCAGCTCTGATGCTATTGTCATAATGTGGGGGGCTGTGGCCAGGGCAGGGGGGTGGGCGTGAGCCTGCAGGTTCCCCGTGCCTCCTCTAGCCGTTGGCAGAATTCAGACCTGCCTGTTTTCTCTCTCCCGCCTCAAAAGGTCAGCTTCTCTCTCTTCAAGATCTGTCTGATCGGCATATTTCCTCCCAAAATTAACAACTGAATTCCTTGATACCTTCCACTCTTCCTTCCGATCAATACCCCCCCGTCAGAAATAATCACTAAACACCCAGAGGTGATGAGCTCTGCTCAAGCAGCCCGGTGACCATGGTGGCTGTGCTGTGCAAACATCGACCAAGCTCTTCCCAACGGCAAGGGTCAGTCATCCTTCCCGGGACCATTTAGATGCCCAGATGCAAACTGGAGTTTGTTGGGGAAGGAGGGGGTGTAAGTGCTGGGGAGGCATCTGCAAAACCCGCTCTACCTCCCCCTTCTAGAGAATTTCCAATGATGAAAACCTCTCTGCCTTAGGAGGTGGCTACCTACCCCATGGTTGTTTGGCTCTCATTGGCACAGGCTTGGGAACCTGCCTTCCTGGTTTCAAATCCCAGCTCCACCACTTAGCAGCTCGTGATGCTGGGTACCTTACTTAACTGCTCTGGCCTCAGTTACCTCTTCTGTCAAATGGGAATAACAACAGCTCCCAGCTCATAGCATTGCTGAGAGAATGAAGTGAGGTAACATAGGTAAAGCCCTACTCAGTAAACCGCTGTCTTTGCTCATATTCAACCTCAAATGTTCCTCCTTCTTCCCTGCAGTCGTTAATTCTGTTTCCATTACTTGGAAAGACACAGGATCCATCTCCCCGGTCACCCACATTTCAGGCATCTGAGGTGAGGCAGCTCATCAGCCCCCAGGAGTCTTCTCCAGGCCAGATTCACCACTTCTTCAACTTTTCTTGAGATCTTTTCACCCTCCTCACACTGCCCTTCCCTTACCCCATTGATCCCACCTCTAACCTCCCGTCCCCCTCCCCACCCGTCCTGTGCACCAACCTCTCCTTCTGGCCCCTCAGCCCTGAGCTGGGTGCCCCTCCCCAGATCCTACCCTGCAGTCTTCCATCCTCTCCCTGGATGACACCCACCTTCCCTGGAGCCTGATCCAGAGACCACCTCCTCCAGGGGAGCCCGGGCCCCTCAAGAGTGAGGGGCGTCCCAGCTGCTCCCTGCTTGTGGACTCTTCAAGACCAAGAAGCTCTCAGCAGGTATTTCCCGGTCTCTCCCCGCAAGCTGTAAGCTCTCGAGGACAGCTCTCCATCTTCCTCACCTGTGCCTCCCCTCCACTGCTGTCCCCTGAGCATCTGGCACATGGGGCCCCTCCATCAGGATCTGCAGAAAGAAGGAGCGAGCCAGCCCCAATGTACTAGGCGTGACCCAGCAAACGCAAAGAAAGCATCCACGCCCTGAGCTGGGCACCTAGGTATGCCAGCAAGGAAGCCAGAAGGGTGGGACTGAGGGTTGAAAGAAAGCTCACTGAGTGCGCATCTGCACCTCCAACTGCATCCACGCATGATGAGGCAGACGGGGCTTTCTGAAACTCTCATCCCTTGTTTCATCAGTTATTGCAATAAGGGAGGAAAAAGAAATTTGCAGCAGAAGCAACTGTGGTGCTGACCACTTTTTTCCTAATCCGCAAACCTAACCTGTAAACACACTGGGGTGAGGTGTAAGTTTCTTAAATGGTTCGAGAAGGAATCTCAGAGAGGTTTTGGGAAGGGCTTTTAAAAGACAATATTTAATGTTAAGAAATATATATAGGCAAGCTGGATGACTCAGGAGAACCAGAGTAGGGGTGAAAGTCAAGACACTGACATTTTAAAGTGCAAAGAAATGTATTTCAAACATCATATGTAAAGGCAGCCATGAAACTGCAACCCCTACCACACATGCACACACACACACACACACACACACACAGCACATGATAAAAGGTAAGAAAACTGACCAACAAGCAGGGCTGTTTCTACATCCTGGGGATGACAGATAATAACTGAAAAAAAAACTGTCAAGGATTCTGCAGGTGGGTTTCACCAACTAGAACACCTTAATTTAATATGAGTCAGCCACTATGTTTTTACCCTCAGGATTCCAAATGTTCTAAAGATCCCTATGTCAGGAGGGAGAGATGAGGATGAGAAAAATCCTTTGAAAACCAAATGAAAATGTGAGGAGTTACCCCCTTTTATGGTTAAAAATTTTTCTTTTTTAAATTCCCGTATTTGGAAATTAACTAGACAGTGCTTCGCTAAAGAAAATTGGGTGAGAAATGCAGAAATACACAGTAGAGAAGTTAGAAATATAGATAAAAAAAGAACCAAAAATGACTTCAATGTTATGACTTAAAAAAGCATTTTATCATCACCCTTCACAATGTATTCTTTCACTTGCCCAGGCAAACATTCAGACACTCGGTTTATCAGGGAGTGTAAGGATAGCTCCTTCTATAACCAGTTTTCTGGGCTAAATTGTGACAGTGACCGTCTCCCAGGTCAATAAATCCAGACCCATTCAGAGTGTTTTAACAATGCAATTTCGGATTCTAGTCGTAATTACCACATGCCTCTTTCTGGGGTTGTATAACTGTATGCGTGAAATAGTGTACCGTATAAACACTGAGCACAGTAGACTTTACCCAAAATCAATTCATTTAGCTTGAAAACACCGTATGCATCACCAGTTCATTTATATTCTCAAGTAGATTTTTGCTTAACCTCTGTTAAAACGAGTTTACAAACTGCGCGCGCACACTAGGGGCGGGAAGCCAGCCCGTAACGGGCGGCTCTGCCCAATAAGGACAGAGCATCAGGACACGAACAAACGACCCTGGTAATAATGGTCCACCAAACCCGCCATCAGGTCCCCGCCAGCTCTCACCACGCCTTCCCCGCCTTCCCCACCAGGGGACAGAGCGCCCAGCTGGGCCAAAGTCCTGAGCCGTCTGAGGCTGCAGGACTTGCTGAGGAGATTCCTGCTCCCGTATAAGGAATCCTTGTGGAATAGGGAGGTTTTTAAAAATCACTTTTGGTACCAATGCAGCATTTCAGACCAAAAAGCCATATCCAGAGACCAAGATTCTCTCCTATAGTCAGGGGTGTAATACCGTCATTCTTCCATCCATTCATCTTTTGTTTACTCCGTCACTCATTCCACAAACGTGTGAGTTCGACCCATCGCCACATGTGAGACCCTGTGCCCATGGCAATGATAGGGCGTCATCCTCTGCTCCAGGGGCCCACCTGCTAGGATGTACCCCAAGCGAGTCAGGAAAGTGGATTTGCCCCTTCCAGGAAGGGGAGGATCAACAGGCAGAAGAAAGGGATTTGCCTTACCTTCCACACAAGTTCCACACTCCTCCTGGCGCACCAGACCCTCCCCCAGGCAGCCCCACCCTGTGTCGCCCTCCCCCTCCCCACACGCCTTTCAGGCCACCCTCCGATCCACTGCCTTCTGGGAGCTGGCCTCTCTGCAGGGACCCGCCTCGTGCACTCCGGGCAAATCCATGTTCCTGGCTCTTCTCTGGTCATCACATCGGTAGCACTTCATGCAGGGGCAAGGGTACAATTACCTGTGGGGCTCCTTGCTTGTGATGTCACGCTCGCAGGAGTGAAACTCCACGTGTGCTGTCCCTTGTGCGACCCATGATTGCCAACCTCTAGAACACGCAGTGGCACGTGGTCAGTGCTCAATAAATAGCTGTATGTGCCTGAAGATGGTTGAATAAGTCAAGGCAAAGGGGAATGGAACAGCCTAGAAAGTGCAAAGGTGTGGTGAGGATGGCCCATTGGGAGCAAGTGGAGGGAGGCCAAGGCGGGGCGGAGACCCAGAGCAGCGCTGGAACTGTGAGGGGCATTTAAAGGGCCCCTCTACCAGGAGCTCCAGGCCGCCCACAGCAGTGTTCTCCTCACACAGGGTGTGGGTTCTAGTCTGTCTGCCCTGCTTTTCAAGCCCTGCCGCCTGACCTTGTTGGCATCTTGTTTATCTCCCCCATCTACTCTTTTTTCCTTTACTTGTCTTTTCAGAGGACGCGTGGTCCAACATGCATGTTTCTGCTCTGACGACCCTGCCTCACCCACAACTTCCATCCTCAGTTTTGGGGCTGAACCTCCTTTGTTTATCATTGTTCTTCTCTGTTAGACATTGTGTCCATAGCATCGCCTCCGAGGCCACCACGAAAAGCGCACAAGGTCAAGGAGACTAGAAACGCCTTGACTGGGGAGCATCCGCCTGTCCAGCTGGATCTACGTTACGCGCCCTGACAGAGCTATAGGGGGGTGGGAGCTGAGATGCTACACGTCTGTGTCACGAGGACCCAAGTGTTCTTATTTTCTTTTAAACGGTTGACCTTCCAAGGCTCTACTTGAGTTAGGCTTCTCCGAGAGATTTTTCTCCACTAGGAGACACCGAAGAGATATCTTTCATTCTTTCTGAGAAAAAAAGCCACAAAACATGATGATATGATGAGTCCTTAAATAGTCCCTGGCAACTGTTTTCTGCCGTCATGTGTTTCGTGGCTGGGAATCCTTGAATGTTTCAAGTGCGATGTCTTTGCTGCACGAACATCATCACTTGAAAGCCCATATGATGATGTGGGAAACCACTGATTGATTTGAAAATAATGGTGCAGGTGCCTGGTGGACCCCAGCATCCACATGGGGGTATTAATAAGAAACAAGATGAGGCCCTGATAGATTGTGTTAGTCAATGACGCTCATGTGCGACTAAGGAAGTCCATTTAAAAAAGGAGCCTCGTCAGCAGAGCCAGGGAGAACCCCATTAGATGGCGAGATTCTATAGCAAGATGAATGCCACTGGTCTGCTTTGCGACAAACTCATTTTTTAAATCTCCATTATCACATCTCTCTCTGGCCACTGAGGAGTGAGTATATTAAATGCTAATGGCTTTTGACAGAAAGAATCTGTCTTCATAAAGAGCTGCACTGATGTTTGCCATTGTTTAGAACAGTCACGTTGTTGGGATGAAACCAACAATGAGAGGTTATTAGGACAAAACCCAAAATCTAGTTCCTTTTACTCAGACCCTATAGAGCACATGGAATATACTTCACTGTATGGAATACTGTAATACATCGTCTGAAAGGCAGTATGTGTCGGTACAGATTTTAGATTTCTCCCCAAATAACGATGAAAAGAAAATCATAGCTATTGGTATTAATTTAGTGTTTATCCTGTGCTACATGATTCATGCAGCAATCCTGACTGTCACGGAAATTGAGGTCATAGAAGATTCACTATTGGCCTAGAGAGATTGTGGAAGCAGGGGTTAAATTCCAGTCCATCTGGGCCACAGGCGGTGCTGTCTCCCTTGGCCCATGAGATGCCTGGGGATGACGCACAAAGAATCAACGGTGGGGCCGGGCAAGGAACTCACGGCAGGAGGTGGTCTCGCAGGACTAAGTATTATTAGAAGAAGAGCTTTGTTGACCATCAGCCTCACGTTTGACTTTGATTCATATTAACAATAACTCCATCAGGAAGCCCAGACGGCCTGGCCTCAGACTGAGCTCCAGTGCTCATTGGCTGTATGACCACACAAGGGCCACTCTACCTCCCCAAGACTCAGTTTCCCCACCTGTAGAATGGGGATGTCCAGAGATGTCCTGTGAACACCTTTAATTCAGGTAGAGTGTGTTATCTAGTGCCTGGCACGTGGCCATCAGCTAACTAGTATTAGCTACAATTGCTTCATTCTGTTCAACAATTATTGTTAGGAATGCAGGAAGGCAGTGAAGATGAGTTGAATGGAGTCACTCCTCTCATCAGATCCCTCCAATGGCTTTCCATCTCACTCAGCCTGAAAGCCAAGGTTTTGAACATCACACTTGAGGCCACTGCTTGATCTGGTCCTTCTCGGATCTTGTATCCTACTTCATACCCCTGCACTCATTCCTTCCGGCCACGTGCCCCTCCTCAGTGTCCTTGAACATCACAGGCACGCTCACCTCAGGGCCTTTGCACTTGCTGTTCCCTTCCTGGAAGGCTCTTCCCCACATAACCAGGGGGCTCACTGCATCACCACCTCCAGGTCTCTCATCAAGTGTTGCCTTCTCTGTGATTATTTCCTTGACTATCCTAGTTTGGACTGTAACATCTTACCATCTTATCTTCTGCTCCTGGCTTGAGTTTTGTCCATAGGAAGTTCCACTCTGTGCCATACTCCGTAGTAGTGGGATACCATTGCGTTCTGCCCAGTGGTCTTAAGAGCTGGGTTGAGTGTGAGGGTTGTACTGTATTAGTTACCTACTGCTGTGTAACAAAATACCCCCAAACTTTGTAGCTTAAAGCAATATACATTTATCACCTTGTAGTTCCCATGCTCAAGATTTTGGGGGCAGCTTAGCTAGATGCTTCTGGGCCTGGAGTCTCTCCTGAGGCAGTAGTCAGGGGTTGGCCAAGGCTGTGGTCATCTCAAGGCTTGAGGACCTGATTCCAAGGTGGTTCACTCGCACCACTCATCAGGCCTCAGTTCCTTGTTGGCTGTTGTCTGGAGACATAAGTTCCTCATCACGTGGGCCTCTTCATAGAGCTGCCTGAGTTTCCTCATAACACGGCAGCTGCCCATCTCCAGAGAGGGATCTCAGAAACACACCAAGGCAGAAGCTGCAATATCTTTTATGACCTAGCCTTGGAAGTCACATACTATCACTTCTGTCATTTTCTATTGGTCACACAGCCAACCCTGAGAGGGTGTGGGAAGGGAGTACATGATGGGATGGTTGGGGGCCATCTTGGAGGTTGGCTACCACAGACTCACTCTTCTTGGATTCAAAACCCTGCCTCAACAGGGGAAAGTTATTTAATCTTTCTGGATCTCTGGCCCTCGTCTATTAAGTACTAGTAAAAGGCAGTATTTAGTGGTGTTTCCATGAGGATTAAATAAAATAATACATATATTGTTTCACAAACATGTCTGGCACATAGTGAGCAAAAAATATTAGCTTTTTTGTTGTTGTTGTTGTTGTTGTTGTTTTGTGGTACGCAGGCCTCTCACTGTTGTGGCCTCTCCCGTTGCGGAGCACAGGCTCCGGACGCGCAGGCTCAGCGGCCATGGCTCACAGGCCCGCGTGAGCCACTCCGCGGCATGTGGGATCTTCCCGGACCGGGGCACGAACCCGTATCCCCTGCATCGGCAGGCGGACTCTCAACCACTGCGCCACCAGGGAAGCCCAGCTATATTTTTTAGTCCAAGTTGCAGGTACAAAAGTGTTTTACACAGAGAATGACAGGACTGGATTGCGCTCTAGAAAGCTCACTCTGACTGCAGTATTGAGAATGAATTGGAGGGGCCAACTTAAAGGAAGGAGACCAGGGAAAGGTTCTGTGACATGGACCGAGATGGGAACACTAAAACAAATGCAAGTAGACAGACTTAAGAGCATTTTAGAAGTCAACTTAAATTTGTCATCCATACCACATTTCATTTGTTCTCAACATGTCTGGAATTGGTCACTGAGCCACTGACTTGAGAAAACACCACTTACCATTCTTCAGGGAATTCTTTACCATTCTCCTAGTCTACTCTGACGCAGATGTGTTGCTCTGAGGGTGTGGGCTAGATTGTGCTTTTGTTCCCAGGGATTTACCTTCCTGTGATAAGACTATATATCCCTGCCCCATTGATGTTGGACTTGGCCTTGTGACCTGATTTGATCAATGGCATATGAAACATGACATAGACATGCTCCTTGCCAGACCTCTTGTGTTTTTCCTTCTGCCAAGAAATTAACATAGGGCTGCTCCCTGAGGCATCTCAGGATGAGGAAGACATATGGAATGGAGCCGCAGCACCGTAGCCAATTAACATGTAACTAAATGAGAAATCAATCTTTGCAGCTGTAAGTCGTACAGTGTGAGGGATTGCTTGCTACACGGCATAACCTCGTGAGTGCTAGTCAATGCAAGGGAAAACTTATTCCTCTAGCTTTCTGTTTCTATGAGGAACTCCGTCTACTAGTTCAGAGGGAGTACGCACACAATCTCTTCCTCTCTCTCTCTCCCTCTCTCTCTCTCTCTCTCTCTCTCTCACACACACACACACACACACACACACTTTATGTCTTCCCCAAGGAAGGCTCAATGCCTAGTCTGAATGATGAGCCTTGGGCAACTGGACATCTCTTGGGAATGTTAGCTATGGGACAGAGCCATTCCATGCAACCAAGGGCATCATGGGCTTTAGCTTCTGTGCAGTAAACAGATAAACAGGGCCTGCTTCTGTCAGGCTCCATCAGATCTGTGCACTCCCGATTTCAGCTGTTATGCGTGTGCTTGGGGAACTGGTTTGGGTAATGAGTTCCCAAGTTCTAGATTAAAGTGGTGTTAGACTTCTCTGCCGTAGCTCTACCAGTAACATGCACACAAGATTCTGTCTGTTCTCAATCAATTCAGAAACGGGAGAGAAGGATGTTTGTTAACTAATTAGCATCTTCCAATAGTTTTCTGGAGAACAAAAGCCCAGATTGAATTTTTTCAAAAATTCTCTCCGTGATCTTCCTAGGTTGGGAGTCACGAGTGAATGAGCCTCTTCTGAGCGGCCCTAACCTCCCCTTATATTCAGAGGTAGGCTGCCCACTGGCGTGCTCAGAACATCTTGACAAACTTCACTAAGTTTCACTGGCCTGTGGGCTTCACAAGAGGGACCTCTTTTTTTTTTTTTTTTTGTGGTACGCGGGCCTCTCACTGTTGTGGCCTCTCCCGCTGCAGAGCACAGGCTCCGGACGCGCAGGCTCAGCGGCCATGGCTCACGGGCCCAGCCGCTCCGCGGCATGTGGGATCTTCCCGGACCGGGGCACGAACCCGTGTCCCCTGCATCGGCAGGCGGACTCTCAACCACTGCGCCGCCAGGGAAGCCCAGGAGGGACCTCTTTTGCTGACCAAAATTAGCGTGACCCAGTGAAATAGACTTTGGAGACTAAATATGTGTGTGTGGGTATTGACCTTGTCAGCTGTGTGACATGCGTGCATCCCTGATAACTCAGCCTCAGTTTACACTTCTGCAAACAGGGATAATTGCAGTCTCTACATCCCTGCGGTGTTGCAGGTTTCAGACAAGATGGTGTTTGTGGACGCACTTGAGGGCAGCCCAGCTCGGTGTAGGGTACTGAAGATGAACGAGGTGGAATCACGCAGAACTGGATTAAACCGGAGTGTATTTCCCACTAGCCGTTTGGTCATAGGTGTGATGCTCTGCGCCTGGATTGCTCATCTGCAGAGCAGGAATAATCATCACTGAATTATTGAATTCGATGAAATATTGTAAGTAAAACCCAGGACACAAGTTGGTACTTCATGTTAAATCTCTGACTTTTCCTTATGACCAGTGAGGAAGTAAAATGAAGGATATTTGCTGAAATGATGAAGGAGTCACAGAATAGGACCAGAAATCTCCCTTTAAAAGTGGGAAGTCATATAGGTCAGGGTTGGCAAACTACAACCCGTGGACTAAATCCAGCCCACTGCCTGTTTTCATAAATAAAGTTTTATTGGAACTCAGCCACTCTCATCGGTTTACCTATTGTCACTGCAGCATTCATGCTACAATGGCAGAGCTGAGTAGTTGCCTCAAAGACCATATGACCTACACAGCCTAAAATATTTCCTGCCTGGCTTTTGGGGAGAGGGTCTGCTGACTCCCGCTCTAGATAAGTGGAGGAGGATGACATGGTGCTCAGGGGAGTGATGAGAAGGGCAATCAGACTGCATGAAGCAAGGACAGAGGCTGAAGTGGTCCGGGAGAAGAGGCAGGACAGGCACAGTGGGCTCAGGGTACAGGAGGCTTTGAGATCCAGAACGATGAGGTCACCTGTGGCGCAATGGGGAGCCATTGTGGGTTGTGGAGCAGAGGAGAGAGAACGACGATGTTTCTTGTCAATTCAGTGCAATGATTAAAGGCGTTTAACACAGATCATCCGTTTCTCAGTTTGATGGGGGAGGGGGGTTCATTCAGACATAAACAGAACAGATGGGAAGCTTGCAAAGCAGCTTATTTGAGTGGGTGTGGGCTTAAAGAGGAGCGGATGTGATTTGTTTCCCTCCTTGCTGGTGCGGGCGTTGTCTCCCTGTGAAAGTGTGAGCAGTTATATTGCTGGTGGCTAAACTCACAGCTGGCGACACTTCCGAACGTGCACACCCAAGGGGTGAATATGTGCTCCACCAAAAGTGAGCCTCCTCTGATCTTGCCTCTTGGAAATGGAGCATTAAATCAACCAAGGTAAGCAGGTTTCTGTTCCCAGAACTTCTCAGAATTTGGAATGTACCATGATGTGTTTTGATTTTCCTCGAGGGCATAGAGGATGCTGTTTCTTCCATGTCTTTCACTCTGTGTGTATGTGTATGAGTGTAAAGTACACATTAATAACCATCTTATGGGAGATTTTTGTTCCGAGCAAGGCATTTTAGGAAAGCTGACCCAGGTGGCACAGTGATTAAGAATCCGCCTGCCAACGCAGGGGACACGGGTTCGAGCCCTAGTCCGCAAGATCCCACATGCCGCGGAGCAGCTAAGCCCGTGAGCCACAACTACTGAGTCTGCGCTCTAGAGCCTGCGAGCCACAACTACTGAGCCCGTGTGCTGCTACTGAAGCCCGAGTGCCTAGAGCCCATGCTCTGCAACAAGAGAAGCCACCGTGATGACACGGCTGCGCACCACGACGAAGAGTAGCCCCCGCTGGCCGCAACTAGAGAAAGCCCGTTTGCAGCAACGAAGACCCAACACAGCCAAAAATAAATTAATTAATTAAATAAATTTATTGAACAACAACAAAAAAAGCTGGCCCAGAGGCTTTCTAAACAGCTCAACAGTAACATAACCGGATGATTTGGGGGCGGGGGTTGCGGCAGAGGGGGAGTGTCTGTATTAAGACACTGCTGCTTCTCCGTTCCATTTACACAGACTAGTAGATGCCATGTCTTCTACAGAGCTCTGCAGCGTTCCAAATACTTTATGTACATGTTGATTTCTACATGTGCAAGTGGATTCAGCTTGATTAGCAATTTAAATGGAAATTTTCTAACCACTATGCATTGGCACCTAATTTGCATTTCTTGTCAATTATCTGTGGACCCAACTCATGGCCCTGGACATATTCCAGCTGTGGTCACGTGCTAGGAGGCCTGACACTCTTTGGGGGATAAATGTGGTCAGTGGACACTTCAGTTACCCTCCTCAGAAGGTCGTGCAGGCTTCTTGGGTATAAAACAAAATCGATAGGACATTTTGTTGCAGTTGGCTTCCTTCCACCCAACTCGAGAGAGCCTTTCTGCACAGCAGTCTCAAATCAAAGCTCTTTCTGGATTAAGCCATGTCCCAGTCGCCTGCCATACCACGTTACGGGAGTTTCAGGCTCTGTCACCTTCTATTTTCTTATCTGTTCCTGAGAACCACTCAGGGCTAGTCTGAAATCCTCCCTGGCTGAGAACGTTGAGCCTTTACATCACCCCAGCAATAAAGTAAAGCCCATATAATTTGTTTGTTTTCATCTTTATTGGAGTCTAGTTGCTTTACAATGTTGGGTTAGTTTCTGCTGTACAGCAAAGTGAATCAGCTACACGTATACATAGATCCCCTCTTTTTTTGGATTTCCTTCCCATTTAGGAAGGAAAACATTGAGTATTGAGTAGAGTTCCCTGTGCTATACAGTAGGTTCTCATTAGTTATCTATTTTATATGTGGTATCCATAGTATATATATTCAATCCCAATCTCCCAATTCATCCCACACCCCCTTTTCCCCCTTGGTATCCATACGTTTAATCTCTACGTCTGTGTCTCTAATTTCTGCTTTGTAAATAAGATTGTCTATACCAATTTTTCCAGATTCCACATACATGCGTTAGTGTACAACATTTGTTTTTATCTTTCTGACTTACTTCACTCTGCATGACAGTCTCTAGGTCCATCCACGTCTCTACAAATGACCCGGTTTTGTTCCTTTTTATGGTCGAGTAATATTTCATTATATATATGTACCATATCTTCTTTATCCATTCCTAGTAGAACCCATGTAATTTTTTGTTGTTGTTGTTTGCGGTACGTGGGCCTCTCACTGTTGTGGCCTCTCCCGTTGCAGAGCACAGGCTCTGGACGCGCAGGCTCAGCGGCCATGGCTCACGGGCCCAGCCGCTCCGCGGCATGTGGGATCTTCCTGGACTGGGGGCACGAACCCGTGTCCCCTGCATCGGTAGGCGGACTCTCAACCACTGCGCCACCAGGGAAGCCCGAACCCATGTAATTTGACTATTTATTTCTTCTACTGATTTTGCATGCAGGAGGGCCCCAGTGATACCACCAGTGCCAAGACATCTGCTAAAACAGGGGCTCAAAATGCTGCAGGTGTGCGAGGCCCATGCTCTCTGACCATAGATGGAGGTCAAGGCCCAGACTGACTCCATTCCGAGGGCACCTCAGGTACGTGAGGGGAGGCAGCTGAAACCAGAGGAGTGGTGTGGATATTCCCAATCCTCAGAGGAGTGGTGTGGATATTCTAAGCCATCCTCAGAATGTCCGCCTTTAGAGCAAGGTCCCAGGCATCTTCACCCCTGCTGCCAATCCTGTAGGCCATCGTGGAATCTCCCTCTGTTGAGTGATTCCAGGCCCACCGGGGGCCATGCCTTTATTTATTACCCACCATTTATCTGCACATATTTGCAGAGCCAAGGGGAAACATGAAGGGGCTTGTTCTTGAATGAAGGTGTTTGATTGAGAAGCAAAAGTTAGGAACGTGGGTCTTTAAGAATTGCTCCAGTAGAGGAAGAGGGATGCAGGGAGAGAAGCCCTGAGAGGCTGGTGGAGAGGGAGGAATGGATGGCGGAGGGCAGACAGAGCTTTCCAGACTCTTTCTCTGCCGTGTGCGCTGCTGGGTACGAGCTGCACGCTCAGCTCCCCGGCCCGCGTGCGGGCCTCTGCAGAGCAGGCTGCCGGGCAGCAAGCTCAGGGCCCCGAGACCAGCTGGTCTTCGTTGTAGAGTCTCTGGTTGGATCCAGGAGCTGAGAGGCCCCTGGACACAGGAGGATTTCCCTGAAACCCCACTACACTCTTCCAATTCCTGAACTGAGTTTCTACCCCTATTTTAAACCAGTTCTCTGCTTCCCAGTTCCCAGCCTGAGGCCCCCTCACTGGTCTTTCTGTCTTTCTCCTCATGCTCCTTGGGCCCTGTCAGCCTAACTCACCATATGCCATGCACTCTGGGCCCATAAAAACCAGAGACCCCTTGGGCACACACGACCATCTTCTGGCCGTGTCCACCCAGCTCCAACCTGCAACAAGCCCCCCAACTCACTTCCTGCCCTTGGTCCTCAGATGAGTCCTTCGGTTCTGTTGAGCTTTGCTTTGCCTCTTGGCCTCTGCCTCCAGCTGGTCTCCCATTGAACTTCCGTCTTCTTTCTCCTCCCAGAACTGAAGGTCAACCCCAACCCCTTGGCCAACAGTGAAGCTAAACTAGGTTGATCTCCAGTGACCCCAGAAGGGCATGCAGACATCCATAGGCTGCTCCTTTGACGACAGTGTTCTGCTTCCTGGTTTTAGCCACATTCCAGAAAGGTGAGGTTGTCAGAAGGCAAGTCCCATAGAGATGAGATTCTAACTGCGGTTTCCTGCTCAGCCATCGCTGCTCTGTGACGATGCAACTCCACGTGCTTGCGGCGCTGTGGCGCTTGAAGCTGAGTGAACTGGGTCCAATACCTGGTTTTCCTTCTCCCTGGCAGTATGGCATCAAGCAGGTTATTTTTACCTGCTTTGAATCTCTAGTCACTCTTCTACAAAACTTAAAAAAAAACCCTGTTTGCACACTTCACAGGGCTGTTATGGGAGTAAAATTAAATTCTATACCTGAATTATAAAGTATAAGGCATGATATAAATTTAGGTAAATTTATTAATGAGAATCTTTACATAAAACCTCCCCTGGACCCTCTCCCCATAGGTGAGTCTCATGCTCACACCCCAAACCCTGGGTTTTCTGGTTCGTGTAAGTAAGGGAAATTTTGAAGGCTTTGGAAAGTGCAGCCAAAAGGTGATACAGGTGTGATACAGGTCCAGGGGACGTCCGAGGGAAACACCTGCAGTATGCAGCCATGGTAGCCCCTCTGAGCCAACCTGGCTGCTGGCTGCTTCCGTGACCACAGTGGAAAGAAAACGCATGATGACCTCAGAGGGGACCTCGCCAGCCAACCAAAGTCAGTCTGCTCCTGACTGGCCCAGAGAGTGACAACAGGAGTCTGGGTCCCGCTCCACTCTGGTGACAAGTCCCTGCCAGAGGGAAGCAGGCAGGGGCTGCTGGTAAATGCTGGGTAGGCAAGGTCCAGGTGGGGACTGTGCCCTGAACACCAGGGGCCATGCCCTGGGGCAGAGAAGTTTGTTAGGATTTGCCCAGCTGGCACTAAGAAACCAGCTCAGTCCATCCGGAAGGGCTGGCACAGCCTGTGTTAGAGCCAGACTCACATCTAGGCAGTCTTGGGCAGCATGAGAACTGTGTCAAGGGTCCTCAAGGGGCAAGACAGGGACAGGGAGACCAGTCGGGGCATTGTTGCAGCCGTCCCAGGAAGAAGCAATGGTGACATGAACCGGAGGGAGGCGATGGAAATAGACACAAATGGACCAATTACAGAAATATTTAGAGAGATTGAGAATGGTCTTTTGTTTTTGTTTTTGCTCATGCTTAACCTATCTGTGTTTTTAAATCCCTAGGGAAAGATAATAAAAGATTTGCCTGTGTATATTTAATTTATAGAAACAATAGAAGTTCAACAGAATTTTTTCCTTGGGTTAAGAAAAATGTCACAGCACTTCTTTCCCTGAGGTACATTTCAACTACATTGACTAAGGGATTTAAAATGTGAGCTTATTCTTAAGCAGAAAACTACCCGAATATTTAATAATTTCAGTCTGGTGTGCCATTCATACTTAATATCATGAATTTGCTTGGGTTTGATAAAATTTTTAACTTTCATATTACGTAAGAGTAAATAGAGACAAGAACATGTTAACATAGCAAAAGGTTGTAGGGAGTCAAGTTTATTATCCCTTGTTGATAGTAAAGATTTTGTATACAGGACAATATTTTTAAACACGAATAGGTTATAGAGCATTCAAAGCAACTAGAAGATGAAGAAAGTAAAAAATGATTAGTGATTCTGAGATTATATGCTGACAAAGCAGGTGGGTGATGGACTATGCTGAGTCATGGGAAGAGAATCAGAAAAGAGAAGGAGGCTTCCCTGGTGGTGCAGTGGTTAAGAATCCGCCTGCCAATGCAGGGGACACGGGTTCGAGCCCTGGTCTGGGAAGATGCCACATGCCGCGGAGCAACTAAGCCCATGTGCCACAACTACTGAGCCTGCGCTCTAGAGCCCGCGAGCCACAACTACTGAGCCCGTGTGCCACAACTACTGAAGCCCGTGCACCTAGAACCCGTGCTCCGCAACAAGAGAAGCCACCACAATGAGAAGCCTGTGCACCACAACAAAGAGTAGTAGCCCCCGCTCGCCGCAACCAGAGAGAGCCCGTGCATAGCAGTGAAGACCCAACGCAGCCAAAAATAAATAAATAATGAAGTTTAAAAAAAGTTTAAAAAAATAAAAAGAAAAGAGAAGGAATTTCTAGAAATCCCTCCTGCAGAAATTCTTGTACATGGAAATAATGATCTTGTTCAAGGCTGCTTATAGCAATATTGTTTGTAGTGGTAAAAACCCGAGGCATCCCAAATGTCCATCAGTGGAGGAGGGTTATACCGCCTTATCATAGGAAAATGAATAATGAAGAGTATTAATATGGAGCACTGTCCTTTTTATGGTCAGGGAGCTAGAATGTCATTAGGAAAATAGGAGCTGCATTAATCATTGAACAGAGAGAATTGAATATAAGGAATTAGCGAGCAAGGTATTGGAAGACTAAGAAGGCAAAAGGGGAAACTGAAGTAACAGATGCAGGAGTTCAAAATGAACTTCCCCCAAATATACCACTTTTGCATGAGGATTATTTTGAGCTTAAGGCGAGTGAGACCCTGTGGGTTCAAGAGAAACTACTGTCCGTCCCTTAACTACCTAGAAGAATTTAAATTGGGGATTTTTTTCCCAGAAAAAGAGCTATTACCAGAGATAAATTTTATCTAAGTGGCTCCCTCTTTACAGCAGGTCAAACATCCCATGCTCATCCCATTCCTAGCTCAAGAGAGCACGCAGCCCTCACTTCGCCTTTCTGTCTCAACCTCTCATGTATGTGGGATCTCTGGCCCTCTCACGTATGTGGGATTCCTGCACGTACAAAATTAATTAGATTTTCTCTTGTTAATCTGTCTCATGTCAATTTCATTCTTTTCTTCCTCCCCTTCATGAAGAAGGCAGCCACCAACCCTCAGCTGGAGAAGCAAAGGGAGGAAAATGGGGTGATCAGAATCCAGAAGTTTGGGGAGGAATAGCCCCCCCTGGACGATGGGACCTGGGTCTCTGCAGGCTGCAGTTACACCTCAGGTGCTCAAGGGGGCGTCCTGGACTGGGACACAGTTCCCTGGGGGGCGGAGGAGCTCTGCCTGGCTGGTGCTGACGTCTGGGAATCTGGTTGTGCCAGAGGAGGCCCAAAACTGAAACCAACAGCTGCTGCCACGTAGAGGGGTGGTCTCAGGTGGAGGCGAGGCTGTCGGCCACAGAAGGTGGGTAGGGTGAGGCGAGCTCTCTTCCCTCTGCCTGTTTTCCAGTCTCCCTCTAGCACCCCATGGACAGAGTCTCCCAGGGAGCAGCTAGCACCATGGGGTGCTAGCAGACACGGGGTTTGCAGAGCTCCAACCGCAGAGCAGGGTACAGAAGGGATGCGGAGAGGAGAGACAATCGCTCCACCACCAGCCCACCTGCAATTTGTAGTCCCGCGGGAGCACCAGACAGGGACTAGAGAGCTGTCAGCTCAGGTGCACAGAGGTGGGTGCACAAGGCAGCAAAGGAAGCTTTGTGTTTACACTCCATGTATTTATCATGTTTTAATTCTCTTCCACAACTAGCATACATTAGGACATCACTTTGTATTTACAAAAATTTCCTTTCAGAAACCTTTCTTACCTCGCTGCATGTGAAAGAAAAACATGACATCCTGACACACCGAGGAAGCAGATACACAGGAGATAGGTCTCCTTAGACGACGGGTTCGGTGAGAATTTTTCCCTTCTGGGAAGTGCCTTTGAAAAACCACCCTGAGAGCACGCACTCACAGGGGTGCTGTCCGCTAGCCTTGCTCCGCTCAGGGAAGTGGCCTGTGCCGCTGACATGCTCAGCCCACTCCCTCCTGCCCCCGCAAGCTGGTTCCTGGTCCTGCTGTAAATCTCACTGAAGCATCCCTGGAATCAGTGGCCATCTTCCTCACCCTCCAAAGTGCCGGCTTGGTTGCCATGGCAACGCCCAGGCTGGGAATCAGGGTGAGTGGTCTCCATGAAAACAGCCCGGAGGTTAGGTAGACGGCCATGGAGATGCTCACACCTCCTTTCTTAAAAGCCCAGACACACATGGCCCCCAGGGGTGGATTCAAATCTGGTAGGTTGTGCTTTACTGCGTTATCGATGTGTCTCTGCTGCTGCGGATGGATTTTGCACCTGCTTTTGTCTTCTGCTTTAGCCGTTTTCTTCTTTTTTCCTCCCTTCCTTCCTTCCTCCCTCCCTGCCTCCCTCCTTTTCTCTCTCTCCCTGTCTCTGTGTGTCTCTGGGTGTGTCTCTCTCTCCTGTATGTCTCTTTCTCCTCTTTCTCTCTTTCATCAGAAAAAGACTGGCTCACCATCCCCCCAGCCCTCCAGAAGACAATAGCGTCAGTGTTTCAACATTCATCTCCGTGTCTGCAGATTTACCGTTTCCATGATAACACAGGTGTCTTTATTTTCTTTAATAGCCCTGAAACCACAGGCACTAACACATTAGCGCTGGCGGTGGGACATGAATTGTGGGCTCTTTACTTTTCAGCAGACTCCTGAGCCCGTGGGCCACAGCTACTGAAGCCCATGCACCTAGAGCCCATGCTCCGCAACGAGAAGCCGCCACAATGAGAAGCCTGAGACCCTGTGTGTCTCAGACCCAAAATAATAAGTTGGCCCCCATGGCAGCCTTAGGAGCTTGAGTCAAGACTAGAGCGGCTGGAGGGGAATTCTCTGGCAGTCCAGTGGTTAGGACTCTGCGCTTTCACTGCCGTGGGCTCCATCCCTGGTGAGGGAACTAAAATCCCACAAGCCTCGAGGCACAGCCAAAAACCAAACAAACAAAAAGGCTAATCAAGACTAGTGAGGCTGGAAATGTGTCCTGTTGGCCAGGTGCCCAGCTGGGAGAGGTAAGGGTCCTGCCCAGCCCATTCCTCTGGAACAACACGGGAGCCCCCAGGGAAAGGGCGTAATGGGTGCACTGGGAGGAGGGGGGCCTGTATTCTAAGCGAGGGGACACCAGGTCCACTCCCAACGAGGCTACAGTTTTCAAAATGTCTTTCCTTCCCCCTTCCCAGCTCTCCCAGTCAGCAAACCCCTGGGGGAGGAATTCTGGAAATTCCAGCCAATTGATGAAGGGCCCCTTTCACCTCTCTTCAAGAACCCCTTCAAGGATATTCAAAGCCTAAAGAGGTTTCCATCCTGGGGTAGCAGCCGACCCCTGAATCCCGCCAACCTCATGCCAGAATTATCGGGAAGCTCTGAAGGCCCGTGTCCCCGAGTGTCAGGGACACAGTGACCTGCCAGCTGTGGGGAAGGCTCCCCCCCAAGCCGGGGCCCCCCAGAGTCCAGACGGGCAGGGTGTAAGCCCCAAAAATATTGAAGAATGATGACAAATGCTAAAGAGGGCTACCACACTTGTGTTTTATTTTTAAGGTTTACATTGAGCAAATTAATGAGTTTAACACAAAAATACAATTACATTATTCACCTAGTAAATACAGAATTTATTTTAAAATTTGAAACACACAGCTCGATGGGCAGTGTGACCAAGTGACTGCACGGGCACAGTGTCCTCCCCTCTCTCTGGCTCTGCAGGCCTCCACAGCCAGGTGGGCATGTGACCTCTGGCAGGAAGGGAGTCCTAAGGTGAGGCCCTCTGAGCCCGTGGGGCGGGGCGGGGCAGGGGCCCTGCTATCTGCCTGCATCCCCGTGTGGTCCCTGCTCACAGCCAGCGCCAGCGTGTAAGGCTCCAGGTCGGCCCCGGGGAGCTGCCCTTCAGGGATGCCCCCTGTACTATTTCATCCTGGCTGTGCTTGGCTTCATCTCTGAGACCTGCCTTTCTGTCTTCTCTCTCTGTAGAAACCCACGAAAGGAACAGATTTCACAAATTCAAGTTCAATGCGCTGTGAGTCATGGAAGTGACAGCACTTCCCCACAAACCCCGCTCCCTCTACAGACATACAGCCCTCGGGCGCCGTAGCTGTCAGCTCTGGTCCCGGGCTCCCTTCCAGGACGAGCAGAAGCCACACGGGGTCAGTTCTCAAAATAGACAGCCCCCGAGGAAGCACCGCCATGCGTCTGCTGGAAGGGGCCCTAACGGTTCAGAGGCGAAGCCCGAGGACCATTTGTTACGCCCGCCACTTGAGGAGAGCAAAGAAGGGCTAGTGAGACAATCTCTGCATTCAGAACATCACTGCCCCCTGTGGTGATTCCAGCGCTGGCGGCTCAGCTCCTGAAGCGGAGAGGACAATGTGCTTTGTGACCCAGCCCCCTCTCCAGCCGCAGCCCCGCCCTCTGCACGCTGTCCTCTCCATGCAGGGGACGTTTGTCAGTTTTTGTCTCCCCACTGCTGAACTCTCTCCCTTTGTTTGGTAAGGCCACAGCGTGAGGATGGGTAGGAGCTGGTACCCACCTCTCACTGCAAGACCCCCCAAGTCCAGACGCTTTCTCCCTGCCCTCCCTGGTAGGTGAGCTCGGGCACGAGATGGGGGCTTGGTCAACTCCATGACCCAGCCCAGGCTTCCCTCCACACAGGGAGCAACTTGGCAAAGGTGCCCTTCCTCTAGACAGGCGGACCCAGGCCAGGGAGCCAGGCTTGGCCAAGGGAGCGCAGGCACCAGAATTCGACTGTGGAGCAGGTGACCTACCCCCAGGAATCAGCACTAGGACCCGGTCCAGTGCGTGGCCCCCAGGGTCCAGTGACGGTGTTCCCTGCGGAAGCATCCATCATCTCTCCATGACAGCACCCCCCTCCCCCGGCTATTCCTAAGGTGAGGATTTGGTCGTGGTCTGAGCCTCCAGGCCCCTGAACTTCACCCAACCTGGGTGTATTCGATTCTCTGAGACCACACAGTAACTTTCCAGGAAGCTCCTTTTCTGCCTACAGCACCAGAGTCAGCTTCTGTGGTTTGTATCCGAGAACCCTGGCTGCATCCCACCACTCAGAGCACCAAACTCCTGCTTATGTCTTGCCCGAGGCCTTTGCACTTGCTGTTCCCTCTGCCAGCAACACTGTTCCTCTTGCCCCCCAGCCTGGCTCTCACCTCCTCACCCTCTGCCTCACCTCACTGACTCCACACCTCCCAGGTGTCCCCCGGCCCAGCATATGCCAAACTCCAGGGTAATTGTCTGGGCACCGGCCTAAGCTGTGCTGAGACCCTGAGCTCCCGAGGCAGGGTTGTCCATTTTCACTCTCTTGGGGCTTCGGGGCCCAGCACATTCCCTACAGGTGGCAAACATCGGTGCCCTGCTGCAGGAAAAACGTGGATCACATCCGTCTCCAGCAGGTTCTCTTGCAGATTTGCCCAAAGACGTTTCTACCTTACTTTGAGTTTCACATTACAGGGGAATTTTCACCACTGGAGTGACAAGTGAACTTGGATGGGTGCTTTGTGGCCAGGGTCAGGCTGGTATTTTCCCGAGGCAGGTCTTTTGGGCAAGGGGTGAGAAGGCAGAAGTTCGCTCCACTTTCTCCCCAACTGGGAGAAAGCAAAAGTGTGGTTTTCCTGCAGCTCTTGAAACACGATGGCTACCCCTCTTGTCATCAGAATTTACCTCAATCCTCCCACGGTTGGAGACTGACTCGGGGATTCACCCACCCCAGGATCAAGAAGCAGACATTACAATGGGAAGGAGAAAAAAGAAAAAGAAGTAGAAAACAGAAAAGACTAAAAAAAAAGTGATGTCCTGACATTAGTAATTCTTTTAGTTAGTGTTTAAAACTATTTTGGTAAGTTGTTAAACTTATGAATTAAAAGGAAGCTGCCGACGTTTATACTACCGTAGAATATTAAAGTAGGCAAAACATCATTTACATTGCAAAAGAAAACAAAAACTAACACTAAACACAATTTCTTAAAAAGGAAAACAAAATAAACAGGACATAAATCAGATTTATTCCATATTCCAGTAAGTGCACATGGATCAAATTTCCCTCAAAATGGCAAACTCAGATTGACTTTTTTTTAATCTGAAGATATTTGCTTATGACGTACCTAAAAATAGACACAGAAACGTTAAAAATAAGACAAAGATATACTTGGCAAACGTGAATAAAATAGAAGCAGGAATAGAAATGTTCAAAAAGAGGCAAGAGAGGATTCAGGGAAAAAGTATTAAATAGGTCCAAGATATAATTTTATACTTGTAAAAGATTCAGCATAAATTGGGCTTATGGTCCTGAATCTTTCTTCCTTTGTTTTTAGTGCCCTCTTGTCTTCTTGCAGACAATTTATTATTTGTCTTTCATAAATATGTTGCAATTCTCCCCTCAGTTTGTCTTTTGACTTTTCTCAGATTTTTTTGACTTTGAAATATTTTGGCAGATTTAAAAAAATAAAGCCAAGCATATTAATATATTTCATGATGTCTTCTGGGTTTGTGTCACTCTCCGAAAGGCCTTCTTTGCACCAAAATTACAAAGGTAGAAACCTTTTTTCCTTTAATAATTCTAGGGTTTAGTATTTTACACTTAGACCTTTGATGCATCTGGAATGTATTTTGGTATAAAAAGTGAGGTAAAGGCGTGGCTGTTTCCTCCAACACAGGTAGGCAACTGACCCTGTCTTTCCTTTGTTGATTTGCGAGGCCACGTTTCTCACACTCTAAATTCCTATGTGAACCTTGCGGTACTTCCGGAATCTCTGCTGTGTTAGTTGTTCATGGCTCTTTACATCTAAATAAATCATAATTCATAAAGCCAAGAGTTTAAAAACACAAGGTAAATTTCATGGAAGCCGGGTTCTAGGGGAAACTTTTCACGCACAGCTGTCGCTTTCTGGCAGAGCAAGTAGAAAGAGCATATTGAACAATTAGAATATGGTAGATTGTTTAAAATTTAAATAATAAACTATTGTGTAACTATATTTCAAACTCTTTACCTCCAAAGAATATACAAAGAAGCCCATATAAAAAGTGGTTACTTGGGGGGAAGGATAAATCAGGAACTTGTGATTAACATACACACTGTACTGTATGTAAGGTGGATAACCAGCGAGGACCTGTGTAGCACAGGGATCTCTGCTCAGTATTCTGTGATAACCTATATGAGAAAAGAATCTGAAAAAGAATGAATATATGTATATGTATAATTGGATCACTTTACTGTACACCTGAAACTAACACAACATTGTAAATCAACTAGACTCCAATAAAGTTTAAAAAAAATTTAGATGGCTACTTGCTAGCTACAAAGAGAGTATCATTAAAATTCCTGGAAGCAGAAATCTCATAGGTCCCATCCCCTGACCACAGTAACAATTACCTCGTATGAAGTGATATCAGTAACAATGGTTAAACAAAAAACATCATCCACTAAAAATATTAAATCCATATACTGCATATGTAGAAAATACACTGAGAACTCTAATAGCAAAAAGACTCTTCTATTTTTTTTTCTTCCCAATGGGCTTTACAGTCATTTTATCAAATTCTAAAGGATAATTCCAGTGGGATGATGAAAACGGCATTAAACCTAAACATTAATTTGGAAAGAATTCACATTTAAAAAATGTTCTCTTCCCATCCAGTATAGGCTATCTCTGTCTATTTTTTTCAACTTTCTCTTATATCTCTCAGTAAAGTCTTATCGTTTTCTTCATGTAGGTCACTACATTTTCAAAGCTAGCACAATTCCAATATCAAATTCTTGCTAAGACAATACAGAAAAGGAAACTCTACACACATCACATTCACAAATATAGCAGCCAAAGTCCTAGCAAAAAGAATGAAGTGGTATATTAAAACAAGAGCATAGCCAAACCAAATAGAATGTATCACGGGAATTTTATCATAGGGAATTTATATGAGTAAAGTTAATAGTTTCCTTTTGTCATTGCATCTTATGAAAACAGTTGTTGTTTTCTTCACTAAATATGGAAGACGTATTGGAATATCTGGTCATGGGGCCTACGTAGGGCTCACCCTAAGTTACCTGGGGCACTTCAAGGAAATAGGCAATTATTCTCTCCAGAGTAGCTGAAACCGAGATAAAAATAAGACATGCAAGTGACTGTGGGTCAGAAGAGATCTGCCATGTTATCAAGACACCAGGAATGGTCCAGTGGTTAAGACTCTGTGCTTCCAATGCAGAGGGCATGGGTTCGATCCCTGGTCGGGGAACTAAGATCCCATATCCCGCGTGGCATGGCCCAAAACAAAAAACAACGACAAAAAACCAAATAGGACCCCCAAATCAGCAGGCCCAAGAGAGGAGGCTCCGATTTCCAGGTACCAAGCTGCTCTCCCTGGGCACCAGAGGGCTGTCATTCATCAAGGGCACTGTGACAGCCGCCTCTGGATGGCGCGAGATCTCACACAGACGCTGCTGATGCACAAATGCCCCGCCTGTCTCAGCCAGATCATCCCAGAGAAGGCAGCGGGGGTCTGAGACCCACGTCCTCTGATGTCCCAGGGAGGGCTGCCTCTGCTGCCCCCTGGTGGTCACCCTCCTGTGAGGTCACAATGAGGCTTTAGGCTGTCCAGCTGAGGCTGGTACAGAGATATTCTGTCTCAAAGAAGCTGTACCCCCTCACCTGTCCACGGTCCCCGTCTGGGTGCACCGTACTGCCCGGGGCCCATCACAGGGTATCCGGACCCTTCCTGCTCCCACAGGCCTCCTTCATTGCTAACTCCTCCCTATTTTCGGGAAATCCTCACGGGAAATCAAAGAAGCTCCTTCCTCTTCTTCCGCAAGGCCCAGGTCATTATTAGGTCCCCTTTCAAAGACTGAAAGAAAGGTTTGGATCTCCAAGAGATTTAGACAGAGGGTTTGTCAACAAAGGCTCTTCATTTTCTACTCAGTTTTCTACTAGACAGCTAGCAGCTCTGTCCCACGTGGATTTCTGGGTCCTCTACTGGGGAGTTTCTATCTGTATTGCTCAGCTCAGGCTGTCACAACAAAACACCACAGACTGGGGGTCTTAAACAGCATATGTTTTCTCACAGTTGTGGAAGTCTCTGAAAATCCAAGCAAGTCCTCCCTTCCTGGTTTGCAGACGGCCGCCTTCTCACTGTGTCTTCACGTGGCCTTTCTTCTGTGCACATGTGGAGAGAGAGAGACAGAGACAGAGAGAGAGATATCTCTGTGTCTCTTCCTCTTCTTATAAGGACACCAGATTAGGGCCCCATCTCTATGACCTCATTTAACCTTAATTACTTCTCTAAAGGCCCTGTCCTCCAAATACAGTTACACTGGAGTTTAGTGACTCAGCATATGAACTGGGGAGCGGGGGACACAATTCATTCCATAACACCATCCTTTGACTTGTTTCATAAAATTAAACAGGAGTGGGGAGCTTCCCTCCCACAACCCTTGTATTAGGATCTTCAGACGGAAAGAGATTTATTCAGGATCAAGTTCTATGGCCACAGCCAGGTCTCAGCTTCCCATCTACTTCTCTTTTATGTATCCGTACTGGTCTTGTCCATCTTCTTACGCCCACCACCGCTCACATACACGTTTCTTCTCCACCTTTCTCTGCTTCCCTGGGACTCCGCAGCTCTCTGGCTTGCCAGTGGGAAGCACTGCCTGAGGTCCTCAGAGGGCAGAAGACGGGCTGGAGTATTTATGCCCCTCGCTCTCCCCGCCTGGCTGTGGCGTTGTAGGAGCTGGGTGGCTCCGTGGCTGCAGCTCTGACCAAATCCCTTCCATAGCTCCACGTCATACTGGGTTCCCCGCGCTCCTGGCTCCCTGGAGCCCGCTCACGCTTCTGTAAATAGTCTGTTCACCCACCTCCCTCCGTCTGGTTGAGGGCATTTCCTCAGCCGCTGGATCTCTGGAGGCTCATCTGCTACCTTTACTTTCGTCTTGGGGCTCCTGCTACGCTCACAGCTACAGCAGGTCAGCCTTTGCAAGCCTGGCCCTAGAGAAGGAGAGGGTGAGAAACCTGCAGTCCAGCTTCTCGTCTCCACCCCTGGAACCCACGCACCCCCTTTCTGCCAAGCTCAAGTAGAGCCCCCTCTAGAGGGGAAATTAAAGCCCTCTTGTCAGACAACATTGTAAGTCAGTGAGGATCCTGGGTTCATTCGGGAACTGGGGATGGGGGTGAGAGTGAAC